>NW_028165046.1:332500-368793 GCF_964263955.1 Coregonus lavaretus
AGAGTGTTACAGTAGTCTAGATGGAGAGTGTTACAGTAGTCTAGATGGAGAGTGTTACAGTAGTCTGGATAGTGTTATAGTAGTCTAGATGGAGAGTGTTACAGTAGTCTGGATGGAGTGTTACAGTAGTCTAGATAGTGTTACAGTAGTCTGGATGGAGTGTTACAGTAGTCTAGATGGAGTGTTACAGTAGTCTAGATGGAGAGTGTTACAGTAGTCTGGATGGAGTGTTACAGTAGTCTAGATGGAGTGTTACAGTAGTCTAGATGGAGTGTTACAGTAGTCTAGATGGAGAGTGTTACAGTAGTCTAGATGGAGAGTGTTACAGTAGTCTAGATGGAGTGTTACAGTAGTCTAGATGGAGTGTTACAGTAGTCTAGATGGAGTGTTACAGTAGTCTAGATGGAGTGTTACAGTAGTCTAGATGGAGTGTTACAGTAGTCTAGATGGAGTGTTACAGTAGTCTAGATGGAGTGTTACAGTAGTCTAGAAGGAGAGTGTTACAGTAGTCTAGATGGAGTGTTACAGTAGTCTAGATGGAGAGTGTTACAGTAGTCTAGATGGAGTGTTACAGTAGTCTAGATGGAGAGTGTTACAGTAGTCTAGATGGAGTGTTACAGTAGTCTAGATGGGGAGTGTTACAGTAGTCTAGATGGAGTGTTACAGTAGTCTAGATGGAGTGTTACAGTAGTCTAGATGGAGAGTGTTACAGTAGTCTAGATGGAGTGTTACAGTAGTCTAGATGGAGTGTTACAGTAGTCTAGATGGAGTGTTACAGTAGTCTGGATGGAGTGTTACAGTAGTCTAGATGGAGTGTTACAGTAGTCTAGATGGAGTGTTACAGTAGTCTGGATGGAGTGTTACAGTAGTCTAGATGGAGAGTTACAGTAGTCTAGATGGAGAGTGTTACAGTAGTCTAGATGGAGTGTTACAGTAGTCTAGATGGAGTGTTACAGTAGTCTGGATGGAGTGTTACAGTAGTCTAGATGGAGAGTTACAGTAGTCTAGATGGAGAGTGTTACAGTAGTCTAGATGGAGTGTTACAGTAGTCTAGATGGAGAGTGTTACAGTAGTCTAGATGGAGTGTTACAGTAGTCTAGATGGAGAGTTACAGTAGTCTAGATGGAGAGTGTTACAGTAGTCTAGATAGTGTTACAGTAGTCTAGATGGAGTGTTACAGTAGTCTAGATGGAGTGTTGCAGTAGTCTAGATGGAGAGTTACAGTAGTCTAGATAGAGTGTTACAGTAGTCTAGATGGAGAGTGTTACAGTAGTCTAGATGGAGAGTGTTACAGTAGTCTAGATGGAGAGTGTTACAGTAGTCTGGATGGAGTGTTACAGTAGTCTAGATGGAGAGTGTTACAGTAGTCTGGATGGAGTGTTACAGTAGTCTAGATAGTGTTACAGTAGTCTAGATGGAGTGTTACAGTAGTCTAGATGGAGTGTTACAGTAGTCTAGATGGAGTGTTACAGTAGTCTAGATGGAGTGTTACAGTAGTCTAGATGGAGAGTGTTACAGTAGTCTGGATGGAGTGTTACAGTAGTCTAGATGGAGAGTTACAGTAGTCTAGATGGAGTGTTACAGTAGTCTAGATGGAGAGTGTTACAGTAGTCTAGATGGAGAGTGTTACAGTAGTCTAGATGGAGTGTTACAGTAGTCTAGATGGAGTGTTACAGTAGTCTAGATGGAGTGTTACAGTAGTCTAGATGGAGTGTTACAGTAGTCTGGATGGAGTGTTACAGTAGTCTATATGGAGAGTGTTACAGTAGTCTGGATGGAGTGTTACAGTAGTCTAGATGGAGTGTTACAGTAGTCTAGATGGAGAGTGTTACAGTAGTCTGGATGGAGTGTTACAGTAGTCTAGATGGAGAGTGTTACAGTAGTCTAGATGGAGTGTTACAGTAGTTTAGATGGAGAGTGTTACAGTAGTCTGGATGGAGTGTTACAGTAGTCTAGATGGAGTGTTACAGTAGTCTAGATGGAGAGTGTTACAGTAGTCTGGATGGAGAGTTACAGTAGTCTAGATGGGGAGTGTTACAGTAGTCTAGATGGGGAGTGTTACAGTAGTCTGGATGGAGTGTTACTGTAGTCTAGATGGAGAGTGTTACAGTAGTCTGGATGGAGTGTTACAGTAGTCTAGATGGAGAGTGTTACAGTAGTCTGGATGGAGTGTTACAGTAGTCTAGATGGAGTGTTACAGTAGTCTAGATGGAGAGTTACAGTAGTCTAGATGGAGTGTTACAGTAGTCTAGATGGAGAGTTACAGTAGTCTAGATGGAGAGTGTTACAGTAGTCTAGATGGAGTGTTACTGTAGTCTAGATGGAGAGTGTTACAGTAGTCTGGATGGAGTGTTACAGTAGTCTAGATGGAGAGTGTTACAGTAGTCTAGATGGAGAGTGTTACAGTAGTCTAGATGGAGTGTTACAGTAGTCTAGATGGAGTGTTACAGTAGTCTAGATGGAGTGTTACAGTAGTCTAGATGGAGAGTTACAGTAGTCTAGATGGAGTGTTACAGTAGTCTAGATGGAGTGTTACAGTAGTCTAGATGGAGTGTTACAGTAGTCTAGATGGAGTGTTACAGTAGTCTAGATGGAGTGTTACAGTAGTCTAGATGGAGTGTTACAGTAGTCTAGATGGAGAGTTACAGTAGTCTAGATGGAGAGTGTTACAGTAGTCTAGATGGAGTGTTACTGTAGTCTAGATGGAGAGTGTTACAGTAGTCTGGATGGAGTGTTACAGTAGTCTAGATGGAGTGTTACTGTAGTCTAGATGGAGAGTGTTACAGTAGTCTGGATGGAGTGTTACAGTAGTCTAGATGGAGAGTGTTACAGTAGTCTAGATGGAGAGTGTTACAGTAGTCTAGATGGAGTGTTACTGTAGTCTAGATGGAGAGTGTTACAGTAGTCTAGATGGAGTGTTACAGTAGTCTGGATGGAGTGTTACAGTAGTCTAGATAGTGTTACAGTAGTCTAGATGGAGGGTTACAGTAGTCTAGATGGAGTGTTACAGTAGTCTAGATGGAGTGTTACAGTAGTCTAGATGGATAGTGTTACAGTAGTCTAGATGGAGAGTGTTACAGTAGTCTAGATGGAGTGTTACAGTAGTCTAGATGGAGTGTTACAGTAGTCTGGATGGAGTGTTACAGTAGTCTAGATGGAGAGTTACAGTAGTCTAGATGGAGAGTTACAGTAGTCTAGATGGAGAGTGTTACAGTAGTCTAGATGGAGTGTTACAGTAGTCTAGATGGAGAGTGTTACAGTAGTCTAGATGGAGTGTTACAGTAGTCTAGATGGAGAGTTACAGTAGTCTAGATGGAGAGTGTTACTGTAGTCTAGATGGAGTGTTACAGTAGTCTAGATGGAGAGTGTTACAGTAGTCTAGATGGAGAGTGTTACAGTAGTCTAGATGGGGAGTGTTACAGTAGTCTGGATGGAGTGTTACAGTAGTCTAGATGGAGTGTTACAGTAGTCTAGATGGAGTGTTACAGTAGTCTGGATGGAGTGTTACAGTAGTCTAGATGGAGAGTGTTACAGTAGTCTGGATGGAGTGTTACAGTAGTCTAGATGGAGTGTTACAGTAGTCTAGATGGAGTGTTACAGTAGTCTGGATGGAGTGTTACAGTAGTCTAGATGGAGAGTGTTACAGTAGTCTGGATGGAGTGTTACAGTAGTCTAGATGGAGTGTTACAGTAGTCTAGATGGAGAGTGTTACAGTAGTCTGGATGGAGTGTTACAGTAGTCTAGATAGTGTTACAGTAGTCTAGATGGAGTGTTACAGTAGTCTAGATGGAGTGTTACAGTAGTCTAGATGGAGTGTTACAGTAGTCTAGATGGAGTGTTACAGTAGTCTAGATGGAGTGTTACAGTAGTCTAGATGGAGTGTTACAGTAGTCTAGATGGAGTGTTACAGTAGTCTAGATGGAGTGTTACAGTAGTCTAGAAGGAGAGTGTTACAGTAGTCTAGATGGAGTGTTACAGTAGTCTAGATGGAGAGTGTTACAGTAGTCTAGATGGAGTGTTACAGTAGTCTAGATGGAGAGTGTTACAGTAGTCTAGATGGAGTGTTACAGTAGTCTAGATGGGGAGTGTTACAGTAGTCTAGATGGAGTGTTACAGTAGTCTAGATGGAGTGTTACAGTAGTCTAGATGGAGAGTGTTACAGTAGTCTAGATGGAGTGTTACAGTAGTCTAGATGGAGTGTTACAGTAGTCTAGATGGAGTGTTACAGTAGTCTGGATGGAGTGTTACAGTAGTCTAGATGGAGTGTTACAGTAGTCTAGATGGAGTGTTACAGTAGTCTGGATGGAGTGTTACAGTAGTCTAGATGGAGAGTTACAGTAGTCTAGATGGAGAGTGTTACAGTAGTCTAGATGGAGTGTTACAGTAGTCTAGATGGAGTGTTACAGTAGTCTGGATGGAGTGTTACAGTAGTCTAGATGGAGAGTTACAGTAGTCTAGATGGAGAGTGTTACAGTAGTCTAGATGGAGTGTTACAGTAGTCTAGATGGAGAGTGTTACAGTAGTCTAGATGGAGTGTTACAGTAGTCTAGATGGAGAGTTACAGTAGTCTAGATGGAGAGTGTTACAGTAGTCTAGATAGTGTTACAGTAGTCTAGATGGAGTGTTACAGTAGTCTAGATGGAGTGTTGCAGTAGTCTAGATGGAGAGTTACAGTAGTCTAGATAGAGTGTTACAGTAGTCTAGATGGAGAGTGTTACAGTAGTCTAGATGGAGAGTGTTACAGTAGTCTAGATGGAGAGTGTTACTGTAGTCTGGATGGAGTGTTACAGTAGTCTAGATGGAGAGTGTTACAGTAGTCTGGATGGAGTGTTACAGTAGTCTAGATAGTGTTACAGTAGTCTAGATGGAGTGTTACAGTAGTCTAGATGGAGTGTTACAGTAGTCTAGATGGAGTGTTACAGTAGTCTAGATGGAGTGTTACAGTAGTCTAGATGGAGTGTTACAGTAGTCTGGATGGAGTGTTACAGTAGTCTAGATGGAGAGTTACAGTAGTCTAGATGGAGTGTTACAGTAGTCTAGATGGAGAGTGTTACAGTAGTCTAGATGGAGTGTTACAGTAGTCTAGATGGAGAGTGTTACAGTAGTCTAGATGGAGTGTTACAGTAGTCTAGATGGAGAGTTACAGTAGTCTAGATGGAGAGTGTTACTGTAGTCTAGATGGAGTGTTACAGTAGTCTAGATGGAGAGTGTTACAGTAGTCTAGATGGAGAGTGTTACAGTAGTCTAGATGGGGAGTGTTACAGTAGTCTGGATGGAGTGTTACAGTAGTCTAGATGGAGTGTTACAGTAGTCTAGATGGAGTGTTACAGTAGTCTGGATGGAGTGTTACAGTAGTCTAGATGGAGAGTGTTACAGTAGTCTGGATGGAGTGTTACAGTAGTCTAGATGGAGTGTTACAGTAGTCTAGATGGAGTGTTACAGTAGTCTGGATGGAGTGTTACAGTAGTCTAGATGGAGAGTGTTACAGTAGTCTGGATGGAGTGTTACAGTAGTCTAGATGGAGTGTTACAGTAGTCTAGATGGAGAGTGTTACAGTAGTCTGGATGGAGTGTTACAGTAGTCTAGATAGTGTTACAGTAGTCTAGATGGAGTGTTACAGTAGTCTAGATGGAGTGTTACAGTAGTCTAGATGGAGTGTTACAGTAGTCTATATGGAGAGTGTTACAGTAGTCTAGATGGAGAGTGTTACAGTAGTCTATATGGAGAGTGTTACAGTAGTCTTTATGGAGTGTTACAGTAGTCTAGATGGAGTGTTACAGTAGTCTAGATGGAGTGTTACTGTAGTCTAGATGGAGTGTTACAGTAGTCTAGATGGAGAGTGTTACAGTAGTCTAGATGGAGAGTGTTACAGTAGTCTAGATGGAGTGTTACAGTAGTCTAGATGGAGTGTTACAGTAGTCTAGATGGAGAGTGTTACAGTAGTCTAGATGGAGAGTGTTACAGTAGTCTAGATGGAGAGTGTTACAGTAGTCTGGATAGTGTTATAGTAGTCTAGATGGAGAGTGTTACAGTAGTCTGGATGGAGTGTTACAGTAGTCTAGATAGTGTTACAGTAGTCTGGATGGAGTGTTACAGTAGTCTAGATGGAGTGTTACAGTAGTCTAGATGGAGAGTGTTACAGTAGTCTGGATGGAGTGTTACAGTAGTCTAGATGGAGTGTTACAGTAGTCTAGATGGAGTGTTACAGTAGTCTAGATGGAGTGTTACAGTAGTCTAGATGGAGAGTGTTACAGTAGTCTAGATGGAGAGTGTTACAGTAGTCTAGATGGAGTGTTACAGTAGTCTAGATGGAGTGTTACAGTAGTCTAGATGGAGTGTTACAGTAGTCTAGATGGAGAGTGTTACAGTAGTCTAGATGGAGTGTTACAGTAGTCTAGATGGGGAGTGTTACAGTAGTCTAGATGGAGTGTTACAGTAGTCTAGATGGAGTGTTACAGTAGTCTAGATGGAGAGTGTTACAGTAGTCTAGAAGGAGTGTTACAGTAGTCTATATGGAGTGTTACAGTAGTCTAGATGGAGTGTTACAGTAGTCTAGATGGAGAGTGTTACAGTAGTCTAGATGGAGTGTTACAGTAGTCTAGATGGAGAGTTACAGTAGTCTAGATGAGAGTGTTACAGTAGTCTAGATAGTGTTACAGTAGTCTAGATGGAGTGTTACAGTAGTCTAGATGGAGTGTTGCAGTAGTCTAGATGGAGAGTTACAGTAGTCTAGATGGAGAGTGTTACAGTAGTCTAGATGGAGTGTTACTGTAGTCTAGATGGAGAGTGTTACAGTAGTCTGGATGGAGTGTTACAGTAGTCTAGATGGAGTGTTACTGTAGTCTAGATGGAGAGTGTTACAGTAGTCTGGATGGAGTGTTACAGTAGTCTAGATGGAGAGTGTTACAGTAGTCTAGATGGAGAGTGTTACAGTAGTCTAGATGGAGTGTTACTGTAGTCTAGATGGAGAGTGTTACAGTAGTCTAGATGGAGTGTTACAGTAGTCTGGATGGAGTGTTACAGTAGTCTAGATAGTGTTACAGTAGTCTAGATGGAGGGTTACAGTAGTCTAGATGGAGTGTTACAGTAGTCTAGATGGAGTGTTACAGTAGTCTAGATGGATAGTGTTACAGTAGTCTAGATGGAGAGTGTTACAGTAGTCTAGATGGAGTGTTACAGTAGTCTAGATGGAGTGTTACAGTAGTCTGGATGGAGTGTTACAGTAGTCTAGATGGAGAGTTACAGTAGTCTAGATGGAGAGTTACAGTAGTCTAGATGGAGAGTGTTACAGTAGTCTAGATGGAGTGTTACAGTAGTCTAGATGGAGAGTGTTACAGTAGTCTAGATGGAGTGTTACAGTAGTCTAGATGGAGAGTTACAGTAGTCTAGATGGAGAGTGTTACTGTAGTCTAGATGGAGTGTTACAGTAGTCTAGATGGAGAGTGTTACAGTAGTCTAGATGGAGAGTGTTACAGTAGTCTAGATGGGGAGTGTTACAGTAGTCTGGATGGAGTGTTACAGTAGTCTAGATGGAGTGTTACAGTAGTCTAGATGGAGTGTTACAGTAGTCTGGATGGAGTGTTACAGTAGTCTAGATGGAGAGTGTTACAGTAGTCTGGATGGAGTGTTACAGTAGTCTAGATGGAGTGTTACAGTAGTCTAGATGGAGTGTTACAGTAGTCTGGATGGAGTGTTACAGTAGTCTAGATGGAGAGTGTTACAGTAGTCTGGATGGAGTGTTACAGTAGTCTAGATGGAGTGTTACAGTAGTCTAGATGGAGAGTGTTACAGTAGTCTGGATGGAGTGTTACAGTAGTCTAGATAGTGTTACAGTAGTCTAGATGGAGTGTTACAGTAGTCTAGATGGAGTGTTACAGTAGTCTAGATGGAGTGTTACAGTAGTCTATATGGAGAGTGTTACAGTAGTCTAGATGGAGAGTGTTACAGTAGTCTATATGGAGAGTGTTACAGTAGTCTTTATGGAGTGTTACAGTAGTCTAGATGGAGTGTTACAGTAGTCTAGATGGAGTGTTACTGTAGTCTAGATGGAGTGTTACAGTAGTCTAGATGGAGAGTGTTACAGTAGTCTAGATGGAGAGTGTTACAGTAGTCTAGATGGAGTGTTACAGTAGTCTAGATGGAGTGTTACAGTAGTCTAGATGGAGAGTGTTACAGTAGTCTAGATGGAGAGTGTTACAGTAGTCTAGATGGAGAGTGTTACAGTAGTCTGGATAGTGTTATAGTAGTCTAGATGGAGAGTGTTACAGTAGTCTGGATGGAGTGTTACAGTAGTCTAGATAGTGTTACAGTAGTCTGGATGGAGTGTTACAGTAGTCTAGATGGAGTGTTACAGTAGTCTAGATGGAGAGTGTTACAGTAGTCGATGGAGTGTTACAGTAGTCTAGATGGAGTGTTACAGTAGTCTAGATGGAGTGTTACAGTAGTCTAGATGGAGAGTGTTACAGTAGTCTAGATGGAGAGTGTTACAGTAGTCTAGATGGAGTGTTACAGTAGTCTAGATGGAGTGTTACAGTAGTCTAGATGGAGTGTTACAGTAGTCTAGATGGAGTGTTACAGTAGTCTAGATGGAGTGTTACAGTAGTCTAGATGGAGTGTTACAGTAGTCTAGATGGAGTGTTACAGTAGTCTAGAAGGAGAGTGTTACAGTAGTCTAGATGGAGTGTTACAGTAGTCTAGATGGAGAGTGTTACAGTAGTCTAGATGGAGTGTTACAGTAGTCTAGATGGAGAGTGTTACAGTAGTCTAGATGGAGTGTTACAGTAGTCTAGATGGGGAGTGTTACAGTAGTCTAGATGGAGTGTTACAGTAGTCTAGATGGAGTGTTACAGTAGTCTAGATGGAGAGTGTTACAGTAGTCTAGATGGAGTGTTACAGTAGTCTAGATGGAGTGTTACAGTAGTCTAGATGGAGTGTTACAGTAGTCTAGATGGAGAGTGTTACAGTAGTCTAGATGGAGTGTTACAGTAGTCTAGATGGAGAGTTACAGTAGTCTAGATGGAGAGTGTTACAGTAGTCTAGATAGTGTTACAGTAGTCTAGATGGAGTGTTACAGTAGTCTAGATGGAGTGTTGCAGTAGTCTAGATGGAGAGTTACAGTAGTCTAGATAGAGTGTTACAGTAGTCTAGATGGAGAGTGTTACAGTAGTCTAGATGGAGAGTGTTACAGTAGTCTAGATGGAGAGTGTTACAGTAGTCTGGATGGAGTGTTACAGTAGTCTAGATGGAGAGTGTTACAGTAGTCTGGATGGAGTGTTACAGTAGTCTAGATAGTGTTACAGTAGTCTAGATGGAGTGTTACAGTAGTCTAGATGGAGTGTTACAGTAGTCTAGATGGAGTGTTACAGTAGTCTAGATGGAGTGTTACAGTAGTCTAGATGGAGAGTGTTACAGTAGTCTGGATGGAGTGTTACAGTAGTCTAGATGGAGAGTTACAGTAGTCTAGATGGAGTGTTACAGTAGTCTAGATGGAGAGTGTTACAGTAGTCTAGATGGAGAGTGTTACAGTAGTCTAGATGGAGTGTTACAGTAGTCTAGATGGAGTGTTACAGTAGTCTAGATGGAGTGTTACAGTAGTCTAGATGGAGTGTTACAGTAGTCTGGATGGAGTGTTACAGTAGTCTATATGGAGAGTGTTACAGTAGTCTGGATGGAGTGTTACAGTAGTCTAGATGGAGTGTTACAGTAGTCTAGATGGAGAGTGTTACAGTAGTCTGGATGGAGTGTTACATTAGTCTAGATGGAGAGTGTTACAGTAGTCTAGATGGAGTGTTACAGTAGTTTAGATGGAGAGTGTTACAGTAGTCTGGATGGAGTGTTACAGTAGTCTAGATGGAGTGTTACAGTAGTCTAGATGGAGTGTTACAGTAGTCTAGATGGAGAGTGTTACAGTAGTCTAGATGGAGTGTTACAGTAGTCTAGATGGAGTGTTACAGTAGTCTAGATGGAGAGTGTTACAGTAGTCTGGATGGAGTGTTACAGTAGTCTAGATGGAGTGTTACAGTAGTCTAGATGGAGTGTTACAGTAGTCTAGATGGAGTGTTACAGTAGTCTAGATGGAGAGTGTTACAGTAGTCTGGATGGAGTGTTACAGTAGTCTAGATGGAGTGTTACAGTAGTCTAGATGGAGTGTTACAGTAGTCTGGATGGAGTGTTACAGTAGTCTAGATGGAGAGTGTTACAGTAGTCTGGATGGAGTGTTACAGTAGTCTAGATGGAGTGTTACAGTAGTCTAGATGGAGAGTGTTACAGTAGTCTGGATGGAGTGTTACAGTAGTCTAGATAGTGTTACAGTAGTCTAGATGGAGTGTTACAGTAGTCTAGATGGAGTGTTACAGTAGTCTAGATGGAGTGTTACAGTAGTCTATATGGAGAGTGTTACAGTAGTCTAGATGGAGAGTGTTACAGTAGTCTATATGGAGAGTGTTACAGTAGTCTATATGGAGAGTGTTACAGTAGTCTTTATGGAGTGTTACAGTAGTCTAGATGGAGTGTTACAGTAGTCTAGATGGAGTGTTACTGTAGTCTAGATGGAGTGTTACAGTAGTCTAGATGGAGAGTGTTACAGTAGTCTAGATGGAGAGTGTTACAGTAGTCTAGATGGAGTGTTACAGTAGTCTAGATGGAGTGTTACAGTAGTCTAGATGGAGAGTGTTACAGTAGTCTAGATGGAGAGTGTTACAGTAGTCTAGATGGAGAGTGTTACAGTAGTCTGGATAGTGTTATAGTAGTCTAGATGGAGAGTGTTACAGTAGTCTGGATGGAGTGTTACAGTAGTCTAGATAGTGTTACAGTAGTCTGGATGGAGTGTTACAGTAGTCTAGATGGAGTGTTACAGTAGTCTAGATGGAGAGTGTTACAGTAGTCTGGATGGAGTGTTACAGTAGTCTAGATGGAGTGTTACAGTAGTCTAGATGGAGTGTTACAGTAGTCTAGATGGAGTGTTACAGTAGTCTAGATGGAGAGTGTTACAGTAGTCTAGATGGAGAGTGTTACAGTAGTCTAGATGGAGTGTTACAGTAGTCTAGATGGAGTGTTACAGTAGTCTAGATGGAGTGTTACAGTAGTCTAGATGGAGAGTGTTACAGTAGTCTAGATGGAGTGTTACAGTAGTCTAGATGGGGAGTGTTACAGTAGTCTAGATGGAGTGTTACAGTAGTCTAGATGGAGTGTTACAGTAGTCTAGATGGAGAGTGTTACAGTAGTCTAGAAGGAGTGTTACAGTAGTCTATATGGAGTGTTACAGTAGTCTAGATGGAGTGTTACAGTAGTCTAGATGGAGAGTGTTACAGTAGTCTAGATGGAGTGTTACAGTAGTCTAGATGGAGAGTTACAGTAGTCTAGATGAGAGTGTTACAGTAGTCTAGATAGTGTTACAGTAGTCTAGATGGAGTGTTACAGTAGTCTAGATGGAGTGTTGCAGTAGTCTAGATGGAGAGTTACAGTAGTCTAGATGGAGAGTGTTACAGTAGTCTAGATGGAGTGTTACTGTAGTCTAGATGGAGAGTGTTACAGTAGTCTGGATGGAGTGTTACAGTAGTCTAGATGGAGTGTTACTGTAGTCTAGATGGAGAGTGTTACAGTAGTCTGGATGGAGTGTTACAGTAGTCTAGATGGAGAGTGTTACAGTAGTCTAGATGGAGAGTGTTACAGTAGTCTAGATGGAGTGTTACTGTAGTCTAGATGGAGAGTGTTACAGTAGTCTAGATGGAGTGTTACAGTAGTCTGGATGGAGTGTTACAGTAGTCTAGATAGTGTTACAGTAGTCTAGATGGAGGGTTACAGTAGTCTAGATGGAGTGTTACAGTAGTCTAGATGGAGTGTTACAGTAGTCTAGATGGATAGTGTTACAGTAGTCTAGATGGAGAGTGTTACAGTAGTCTAGATGGAGTGTTACAGTAGTCTAGATGGAGTGTTACAGTAGTCTGGATGGAGTGTTACAGTAGTCTAGATGGAGAGTTACAGTAGTCTAGATGGAGAGTTACAGTAGTCTAGATGGAGAGTGTTACAGTAGTCTAGATGGAGTGTTACAGTAGTCTAGATGGAGAGTGTTACAGTAGTCTAGATGGAGTGTTACAGTAGTCTAGATGGAGAGTTACAGTAGTCTAGATGGAGAGTGTTACTGTAGTCTAGATGGAGTGTTACAGTAGTCTAGATGGAGAGTGTTACAGTAGTCTAGATGGAGAGTGTTACAGTAGTCTAGATGGGGAGTGTTACAGTAGTCTGGATGGAGTGTTACAGTAGTCTAGATGGAGTGTTACAGTAGTCTAGATGGAGTGTTACAGTAGTCTGGATGGAGTGTTACAGTAGTCTAGATGGAGAGTGTTACAGTAGTCTGGATGGAGTGTTACAGTAGTCTAGATGGAGTGTTACAGTAGTCTAGATGGAGTGTTACAGTAGTCTGGATGGAGTGTTACAGTAGTCTAGATGGAGAGTGTTACAGTAGTCTGGATGGAGTGTTACAGTAGTCTAGATGGAGTGTTACAGTAGTCTAGATGGAGAGTGTTACAGTAGTCTGGATGGAGTGTTACAGTAGTCTAGATAGTGTTACAGTAGTCTAGATGGAGTGTTACAGTAGTCTAGATGGAGTGTTACAGTAGTCTAGATGGAGTGTTACAGTAGTCTATATGGAGAGTGTTACAGTAGTCTAGATGGAGAGTGTTACAGTAGTCTATATGGAGAGTGTTACAGTAGTCTTTATGGAGTGTTACAGTAGTCTAGATGGAGTGTTACAGTAGTCTAGATGGAGTGTTACTGTAGTCTAGATGGAGTGTTACAGTAGTCTAGATGGAGAGTGTTACAGTAGTCTAGATGGAGAGTGTTACAGTAGTCTAGATGGAGTGTTACAGTAGTCTAGATGGAGTGTTACAGTAGTCTAGATGGAGAGTGTTACAGTAGTCTAGATGGAGAGTGTTACAGTAGTCTAGATGGAGAGTGTTACAGTAGTCTGGATAGTGTTATAGTAGTCTAGATGGAGAGTGTTACAGTAGTCTGGATGGAGTGTTACAGTAGTCTAGATAGTGTTACAGTAGTCTGGATGGAGTGTTACAGTAGTCTAGATGGAGTGTTACAGTAGTCTAGATGGAGAGTGTTACAGTAGTCTGGATGGAGTGTTACAGTAGTCTAGATGGAGTGTTACAGTAGTCTAGATGGAGTGTTACAGTAGTCTAGATGGAGTGTTACAGTAGTCTAGATGGAGAGTGTTACAGTAGTCTAGATGGAGAGTGTTACAGTAGTCTAGATGGAGTGTTACAGTAGTCTAGATGGAGTGTTACAGTAGTCTAGATGGAGTGTTACAGTAGTCTAGATGGAGTGTTACAGTAGTCTAGATGGAGTGTTACAGTAGTCTAGATGGAGTGTTACAGTAGTCTAGATGGAGTGTTACAGTAGTCTAGAAGGAGAGTGTTACAGTAGTCTAGATGGAGTGTTACAGTAGTCTAGATGGAGAGTGTTACAGTAGTCTAGATGGAGTGTTACAGTAGTCTAGATGGAGAGTGTTACAGTAGTCTAGATGGAGTGTTACAGTAGTCTAGATGGGGAGTGTTACAGTAGTCTAGATGGAGTGTTACAGTAGTCTAGATGGAGTGTTACAGTAGTCTAGATGGAGAGTGTTACAGTAGTCTAGATGGAGTGTTACAGTAGTCTAGATGGAGTGTTACAGTAGTCTAGATGGAGTGTTACAGTAGTCTAGATGGAGAGTGTTACAGTAGTCTAGATGGAGTGTTACAGTAGTCTAGATGGAGAGTTACAGTAGTCTAGATGGAGAGTGTTACAGTAGTCTAGATAGTGTTACAGTAGTCTAGATGGAGTGTTACAGTAGTCTAGATGGAGTGTTGCAGTAGTCTAGATGGAGAGTTACAGTAGTCTAGATAGAGTGTTACAGTAGTCTAGATGGAGAGTGTTACAGTAGTCTAGATGGAGAGTGTTACAGTAGTCTAGATGGAGAGTGTTACAGTAGTCTGGATGGAGTGTTACAGTAGTCTAGATGGAGAGTGTTACAGTAGTCTGGATGGAGTGTTACAGTAGTCTAGATAGTGTTACAGTAGTCTAGATGGAGTGTTACAGTAGTCTAGATGGAGTGTTACAGTAGTCTAGATGGAGTGTTACAGTAGTCTAGATGGAGTGTTACAGTAGTCTAGATGGAGAGTGTTACAGTAGTCTGGATGGAGTGTTACAGTAGTCTAGATGGAGAGTTACAGTAGTCTAGATGGAGTGTTACAGTAGTCTAGATGGAGAGTGTTACAGTAGTCTAGATGGAGAGTGTTACAGTAGTCTAGATGGAGTGTTACAGTAGTCTAGATGGAGTGTTACAGTAGTCTAGATGGAGTGTTACAGTAGTCTAGATGGAGTGTTACAGTAGTCTGGATGGAGTGTTACAGTAGTCTATATGGAGAGTGTTACAGTAGTCTGGATGGAGTGTTACAGTAGTCTAGATGGAGTGTTACAGTAGTCTAGATGGAGAGTGTTACAGTAGTCTGGATGGAGTGTTACATTAGTCTAGATGGAGAGTGTTACAGTAGTCTAGATGGAGTGTTACAGTAGTTTAGATGGAGAGTGTTACAGTAGTCTGGATGGAGTGTTACAGTAGTCTAGATGGAGTGTTACAGTAGTCTAGATGGAGTGTTACAGTAGTCTAGATGGAGAGTGTTACAGTAGTCTAGATGGAGTGTTACAGTAGTCTAGATGGAGTGTTACAGTAGTCTAGATGGAGAGTGTTACAGTAGTCTGGATGGAGTGTTACAGTAGTCTAGATGGAGTGTTACAGTAGTCTAGATGGAGTGTTACAGTAGTCTAGATGGAGTGTTACAGTAGTCTAGATGGAGAGTGTTACAGTAGTCTAGATGGGGAGTGTTACAGTAGTCTAGATGGAGTGTTACAGTAGTCTAGATGGAGTGTTACAGTAGTCTAGATGGAGAGTGTTACAGTAGTCTAGATGGGGAGTGTTACAGTAGTCTGGATGGAGTGTTACAGTAGTCTAGATGGAGTGTTACAGTAGTCTAGATGGAGTGTTACAGTAGTCTGGATGGAGTGTTACAGTAGTCTAGATGGAGTGTTACATTAGTCTAGATGGAGAGTGTTACAGTAGTCTGGATGGAGTGTTACAGTAGTCTAGATGGAGTGTTACAGTAGTCTAGATGGAGTGTTACAGTAGTCTGGATGGAGTGTTACAGTAGTCTAGATGGAGTGTTACAGTAGTCTGGATGGAGAGTGTTACAGTAGTCTGGATGGAGTGTTACAGTAGTCTAGATGGAGTGTTACAGTAGTCTAGATGGGAGTGTTATAGTAGTCTAGATGGAGAGTTACAGTAGTCTAGATGGAGAGTGTTACAGTAGTCTAGATGGAGAGTGTTACAGTAGTCTAGATGGAGTGTTACAGTAGTCTAGATGGAGAGTGTTACAGTAGTCTAGATGGAGTGTTACAGTAGTCTAGATGGAGTGTTACAGTAGTCTAGATGGAGAGTGTTACAGTAGTCTAGATGGAGAGTGTTACAGTAGTCTAGATGGAGTGTTACAGTAGTCTAGATGGAGTGTTACAGTAGTCTAGATGGAGAGTGTTACAGTAGTCTAGATGGAGAGTGTTACAGTAGTCTAGATGGAGTGTTACTGTAGTCTAGATGGAGAGTGTTACAGTAGTCTAGATGGAGAGTGTTACAGTAGTCTAGATGGAGAGTGTTACAGTAGTCTAGATGGAGAGTGTTACAGTAGTCTAGATGGAGAGTGTTACAGTAGTCTAGATGGAGAGTTACAGTAGTCTAGATGGAGTGTTACAGTAGTCTAGATGGAGTGTTACAGTAGTCTAGATGGAGTGTTACTGTAGTCTAGATGGAGTGTTGCAGTAGTCTAGATGGAGAGTGTTGCAGTAGTCTAGATGGAGAGTGTTACAGTAGTCTAGATGGAGTGTTACAGTAGTCTAGATGGAGTGTTACAGTAGTCTAGATGGATAGTGTTACAGTAGTCTAGATGGAGAGTGTTACAGTAGTCTAGATGGAGTGTTACAGTAGTCTAGATGGAGTGTTACAGTAGTCTGGATGGAGTGTTACAGTAGTCTAGATGGAGAGTTACAGTAGTCTAGATGGAGAGTTACAGTAGTCTAGATGGAGAGTGTTACAGTAGTCTAGATGGAGTGTTACAGTAGTCTAGATGGAGAGTGTTACAGTAGTCTAGATGGAGTGTTACAGTAGTCTAGATGGAGAGTTACAGTAGTCTAGATGGAGAGTGTTACTGTAGTCTAGATGGAGTGTTACAGTAGTCTAGATGGAGAGTGTTACAGTAGTCTAGATGGAGAGTGTTACAGTAGTCTAGATGGGGAGTGTTACAGTAGTCTGGATGGAGTGTTACAGTAGTCTAGATGGAGTGTTACAGTAGTCTAGATGGAGTGTTACAGTAGTCTGGATGGAGTGTTACAGTAGTCTAGATGGAGAGTGTTACAGTAGTCTGGATGGAGTGTTACAGTAGTCTAGATGGAGTGTTACAGTAGTCTAGATGGAGTGTTACAGTAGTCTGGATGGAGTGTTACAGTAGTCTAGATGGAGAGTGTTACAGTAGTCTGGATGGAGTGTTACAGTAGTCTAGATGGAGTGTTACAGTAGTCTAGATGGAGAGTGTTACAGTAGTCTGGATGGAGTGTTACAGTAGTCTAGATAGTGTTACAGTAGTCTAGATGGAGTGTTACAGTAGTCTAGATGGAGTGTTACAGTAGTCTAGATGGAGTGTTACAGTAGTCTATATGGAGAGTGTTACAGTAGTCTAGATGGAGAGTGTTACAGTAGTCTATATGGAGAGTGTTACAGTAGTCTTTATGGAGTGTTACAGTAGTCTAGATGGAGTGTTACAGTAGTCTAGATGGAGTGTTACTGTAGTCTAGATGGAGTGTTACAGTAGTCTAGATGGAGAGTGTTACAGTAGTCTAGATGGAGAGTGTTACAGTAGTCTAGATGGAGTGTTACAGTAGTCTAGATGGAGTGTTACAGTAGTCTAGATGGAGAGTGTTACAGTAGTCTAGATGGAGAGTGTTACAGTAGTCTAGATGGAGAGTGTTACAGTAGTCTGGATAGTGTTATAGTAGTCTAGATGGAGAGTGTTACAGTAGTCTGGATGGAGTGTTACAGTAGTCTAGATAGTGTTACAGTAGTCTGGATGGAGTGTTACAGTAGTCTAGATGGAGTGTTACAGTAGTCTAGATGGAGAGTGTTACAGTAGTCTGGATGGAGTGTTACAGTAGTCTAGATGGAGTGTTACAGTAGTCTAGATGGAGTGTTACAGTAGTCTAGATGGAGTGTTACAGTAGTCTAGATGGAGAGTGTTACAGTAGTCTAGATGGAGAGTGTTACAGTAGTCTAGATGGAGTGTTACAGTAGTCTAGATGGAGTGTTACAGTAGTCTAGATGGAGAGTTACAGTAGTCTAGATGGAGAGTGTTACAGTAGTCTAGATGGAGAGTGTTACAGTAGTCTAGATGGAGTGTTACAGTAGTCTAGATGGAGAGTGTTACAGTAGTCTAGATGGAGTGTTACAGTAGTCTAGATGGAGTGTTACAGTAGTCTAGATGGAGAGTGTTACAGTAGTCTAGATGGAGAGTGTTACAGTAGTCTAGATGGAGTGTTACAGTAGTCTAGATGGAGTGTTACAGTAGTCTAGATGGAGAGTGTTACAGTAGTCTAGATGGAGAGTGTTACAGTAGTCTAGATGGAGTGTTACTGTAGTCTAGATGGAGAGTGTTACAGTAGTCTAGATGGAGAGTGTTACAGTAGTCTAGATGGAGAGTGTTACAGTAGTCTAGATGGAGAGTGTTACAGTAGTCTAGATGGAGAGTGTTACAGTAGTCTAGATGGAGAGTTACAGTAGTCTAGATGGAGTGTTACAGTAGTCTAGATGGAGTGTTACAGTAGTCTAGATGGAGTGTTACTGTAGTCTAGATGGAGTGTTGCAGTAGTCTAGATGGAGAGTGTTACAGTAGTCTAGATGGAGAGTGTTACAGTAGTCTAGATGGAGTGTTACAGTAGTCTAGATGGAGAGTGTTACAGTAGTCTAGATGGAGAGTGTTACAGTAGTCTAGATGGAGTGTTACTGTAGTCTAGATAGAGTGTTACAGTAGTCTAGATGGAGAGTGTTACAGTAGTCTAGATGTAGAGTGTTTTACAGTAGTCTAGATGGAGAGTGTTTTACAGTAGTCTACTTTAGATGTTACTATAGAATATGTAAAGTGCATTTCACACTGTCTCAGTGAAATCAAACTCTCTCTCTCTCTCTCCCTCCTCTCCCCCTCTCTCTCCCTCCTCTCCCCCTCTCTCTCCCTCCTCTCCTCCTCTCCCCCTCTCTCCCCCTCTCTCTCTCTCTCCCTCCTCTCCCCCTCTCTCTCCCTCCTCTCCCCCTCTCTCTCCCTCTCTCCCTCCCTCCTCTCCCCCTCTCTCTCTCTCTCTCTCCCTCCTCCCTCTCTCTCTCCCTCCTCTCCCTCTCTCTCCCTCCTCTCTCCCTCTCTCTCTCCCTCCTCTACCCCTCTCTCCCTCTCTCCCTCCCTCCTCTCCCCTCTCTCTCCCTCCTCTCCCTCCTCTCCCCCTCTCTCTCCCTCCTCTCCTCCTCTCCCCCTCTCTCTCCCTCCTCTCCCCCTCTCTCTCCCTCCTCCCTCTCTCTCTCCCTCCTCTCCCCCTCTCTCACTCTCTCTCTCTCCCTCCTCTCCCCCTCTCTCACTCTCTCTCTCTCCCTCCTCTCCCCCTCTCTCTCCCTCTCTCTCTCCCTCTCTCTCTCCCTCCTCTCCCCCTCTCTCTCCCTCCTCCCTCTCTCTCTCCCTCCTCTCCCCCTCTCTCTCCCTCCTCCCCCTCCTCTCCCCCTCTCTCTCCCTCCTATCCCCCTCTCTCCCCCTATCTCTCTCCCTCTCTCTCCCCCCCTCTCTCCCTCCTCCCCCTCCTTTCCCCCTCTCCCCCGTTCTCCCCCTCCTCTCCCCCTCTCTCTCCCTCCTCTCCCCCCACCCCTCCAGGTGTATACCTTTAACTCGGTGCGTAAATCCATGTCCACGGTGGTCCAGCAACCAGACGGATCCTTCAGACTGTTCAGTAAAGGAGCCTCTGAGATACTACTGAAGAAGTGAGGGGGAAACAAAACCAATCCTTCTAAACCATATCACTAACCAATCCTTCTAAACAATATCACTAACCAATCCTTCTAAACCATATCACTAACCAATCCTTCTAAACCATATCACTAACCAATCCTTCTAAACCATATCACTAACCAATCCTTCTAAACAATATCACTAATTCTACCTCTCGCTCTCTCTTTCACCCAGGTGTTCGTATATCATGGACGTTCATGGAGAGCCACGTAATTTCAGACCCAGAGACAGGGACGAGATGGTGAAACAGGTGACACACACACACACACACACACACACACACACACACACACACACACACACACACACACACACTTTATATGAATGTTACCAAATGTATTGTGATGAAACAGGTGATAGAGCCGATGGCGTGTGAAGGGTTAAGGACGATCTGTATCGCATTCCGAGACATTCCGTCTAATCCCGAGCCAGACTGGGACAACGAGGCAGACATCGTTACTCAGCTGACCTGCCTCACTGTGGTGGGCATAGAGGACCCCGTACGACCTGAGGTAGGGGGGGTGTTATGGTGCAGAGGGTTGTGATGGTAGGGGGTGTGTTATGGTATGGTGCAGAGGGATGTGATGGTAGGGGGTGTGTTATGGTATGGTGCAGAGGGTTGTGATGGTAGGGGGTGTGTTATGGTATGGTGCAGAGGGTTGTGATGGTAGGGGGTGTGTTATGGTGCAGAGGGTTGTGATGGTAGAGGGTGTGTTATGGTATGGTGCAGAGGGTTGTGATGGTAGGGGGTGTGTTATGGTATGGTGCAGAGGGCTGTGATGGTAGGGGGTGTGTTATGGTATGGTGCAGAGGGTTGGGATGGTAGGGGGTGTGTTATGGTATGGTGCAGAGGGTTGTGATGGTAGGGGGTGTGTTATGGTGTGGTGCAGAGGGTTGTGATGGTAGGGGGTGTGTTATGGTATGGTGCAGAGGGTTGTGATGGTAGGGGGGGTGGTATGGTGCAGAGGGTTGTGATGGTAGGGTGTGTGTTATGGTATGGTGCAGAGGGCTGTGATGGTAGGGGGTGTGTTATGGTATGGTGCAGAGGGTTGGGATGGTAGGGGGTGTGTTATGGTGTGGTGCAGAGGGATGTGATGGTAGGGGGTGTGTTATGGTATGGTGCAGAGGGTTGTGATGGTAGGGGGTGTGTTATGGTATGGTGCTGAGGGCTGTGATGGTAGGGGGGGTGTTATGGTATGGTGCAGAGGGTTGTGATGGTAGGGGGTGTGTTATGGTATGGTGCAGAGGGCTGTGATGGTAGGGGGGGTGTTATGGTATGGGGCAGAGGGTTGTGATGGTAGGGGGGGTGTTATGGTATGGTGCAGAGGGTTGTGATGGTAGGGGGTGTGTTATGGTATGGTGCAGAGGGTTGTGATGGTAGGGGGTGTGTTATGGTATGGTGCAGAGGGTTGTGATGGTAGGGGGGTGTGTTATGGTATGGTGCAGAGGGTTGTGATGGTAGGGGGTGTGTTATGGTATGGTGCAGAGGGTTGGGATGGTAGGGGGTGTGTTATGGTATGGTGCAGAGGGCTGTGATGGTAGGGGGTGTGTTATGGTATGGTGCAGAGGGTTGGGATGGTAGGGGGTGTGTTATGGTATGGTGCAGAGGGTTGTGATGGTAGGGGGGGTGGTATGGTGCAGAGGGTTGTGATGGTAGGGTGTGTGTTATGGTATGGTGCAGAGGGCTGTGATGGTAGGGGGTGTGTTATGGTATGGTGCAGAGGGTTGGGATGGTAGGGGGTGTGTTATGGTGTGGTGCAGAGGGATGTGATGGTAGAGGGTGTGTTATGGTATGGTGCAGAGGGCTGTGAGGGTAGGGGGTGTGTTATGGTATGGTGCAGAGGGTTGTAATGGTAGGGGGTGTGTTATGGTATGGTGCAGAGGGTTGTGATGGTAGAGGGTGTGTTATGGTATGGTGCAGAGGGCTGTGATGGTAGGGGGTGTGTTATGGTATGGTGCAGAGGGCTGTGATGGTAGGGGGTGTGTTATGGTATGGTGCAGAGGGCTGTGATGGTAGGGGGTGTGTTATGGTATGGTGCAGAGGGTTGTAATGGTAGGGGGTGTGTTATGGTATGGTGCAGAGGGTTGTGATGGTAGGGGGTGTGTTATGGTATGGTGCAGAGGGTTGTAATGGTAGGGGGTGTGTTATGGTATGGTGCAGAGGGTTGTGATGGTAGGGGGTGTGTTATGGTATGGTGCAGAGGGCTGGGATGGTAGGGGGTGTGTTATGGAATGGTGCAGAGGGTTGTGATGGTAGGGGGTGTGTTATGGTATGGTGCAGAGGGTTGTGATGGTAGGGGGTGTGTTATGGTATGGTGCAGAGGGTTGTGATGGTAGGGGGTGTGTTATGGTATGGTGCAGAGGGCTGTGATGGTAGGGGGTGTGTTATGGTATGGTGCAGAGGGTTGGGATGGTAGGGGGTGTGTTATGGTATGGTGCAGAGGGTTGTGATGGTAGAGGGTGTGTTATGGTATGGTGCAGAGGGCTGTGATGGTAGGGGGGTGTTATGGTATGGTGCAGAGGGTTGGGATGGTAGGGGGTGTGTTATGGTATGGTGCAGAGGGCTGTGATGGTAGGGGGGGTGTTATGGTATGGTGCAGAGGGCTGTGATGGTAGGGGGTGTGTTATGGTATGGTGCAGAGGGTTGTGATGGTAGGGGGTGTGTTATGGTATGGTGCAGAGGGCTGTGATGGTAGGGGGTGTGTTATGGTATGGTGCAGAGGGCTGTGATGGTAGGGGGTGTGTTATGGTATGGTGCAGAGGGTTGTAATGGTAGGGGGTGTGTTATGGTATGGTGCAGAGGGTTGTGATGGTAGGGGGGGTGTTATGGTATGGTGCAGAGGGTTGTGATGGTAGGGGGTGTGTTATGGTATGGTGCAGAGGGTTGTGATGGTAGGGGGTGTGTTATGGTATGGTGCAGAGGGTTGTAATGGTAGGGGGTGTGTTATGGTATGGTGCAGAGGGTTGTGATGGTAGGGGGTGTGTTATGGTATGGTGCAGAGGGTTGTAATGGTAGGGGGTGTGTTATGGTATGGTGCAGAGGGTTGTGATGGTAGGGGGTGTGTTATGGTATGGTGCAGAGGGTTGTGATGGTAGGGGGGGTGTTATGGTATGGTGCAGAGGGTTGTGATGGTAGGGGGTGTGTTATGGTATGGTGCAGAGGGTTGTGATGGTAGGGGGTGTGTTATGGTATGGTGCAGAGGGTTGTGATGGTAGGGGGTGTGTTATGGTATGGTGCAGAGGGTTGTGATGGTAGGGGGTGTGTTATGGTATGGTGCAGAGGGTTGTGATGGTAGGGGGTGTGTTATGGTATGGTGCAGAGGGTTGTGATGGTAGGGGGTGTGTTATGGTATGGTGCAGAGGGTTGTGATGGTAGGGGGTGTGTTATGGTATGGTGCAGAGGGTTGGGATGGTAGGGGGTGTGTTATGGTATGGTGCAGAGGGTTGTGATGGTAAGGGGGGGTGTTATGGTATGGTGCAGAGGGTTCTGATGGTAGAGGGTGTGTTATGGTATGGTGCAGAGGGCTGTGATGGTAGGGGGTGTGTTATGGTATGGTGCAGAGGGTTGTAATGGTAGGGGGTGTGTTATGGTATGGTGCAGAGGGTTGTGATGGTAGAGGGTGTGTTATGGTATGGTGCAGAGGGCTGTGATGGTAGGGGGTGTGTTATGGTATGGTGCAGAGGGCTGTGATGGTAGGGGGTGTGTTATGGTATGGTGCAGAGGGCTGTGATGGTAGGGGGTGTGTTATGGTATGGTGCAGAGGGTTGTAATGGTAGGGGGTGTGTTATGGTATGTTGCAGAGGGTTGTGATGGTAGGGGGTGTGTTATGGTATGGTGCAGAGGGTTGTAATGGTAGGGGGTGTGTTATGGTATGGTGCAGAGGGTTGTGATGGTAGGGGGTGTGTTATGGTATGGTGCAGAGGGCTGGGATGGTAGGGGGTGTGTTATGGAATGGTGCAGAGGGTTGTGATGGTAGGGGGTGTGTTATGGTATGGTGCAGAGGGTTGTGATGGTAGGGGGTGTGTTATGGTATGGTGCAGAGGGTTGTGATGGTAGGGGGTGTGTTATGGTATGGTGCAGAGGGCTGTGATGGTAGGGGGTGTGTTATGGTATGGTGCAGAGGGTTGGGATGGTAGGGGGTGTGTTATGGTATGGTGCAGAGGGTTGTGATGGTAGGGGGTGTGTTATGGTATGGTGCAGAGGGTTGTGATGGTAGGGGGTGTGTTAAGGTATGGTGCAGAGGGTTGTGATGGTAGAGGGTGTGTTATGGTATGGTGCAGAGGGCTGTGATGGTAGGGGGGGTGTTATGGTATGGTGCAGAGGGTTGGGATGGTAGGGGGTGTGTTATGGTATGGTGCAGAGGGTTGTAATGGTAGGGGGTGTGTTATGGTATGGTGCAGAGGGTTGTGATGGTAGGGGGTGTGTTATGGTATGGTGCAGAGGGTTGTGATGGTAGGGGGTGTGTTATGGTATGGTGCAGAGGGTTGTGATGGTAGAGGGTGTGTTATGGTATGGTGCAGAGGGCTGTGATGGTAGGGGGGGTGTTATGGTATGGTGCAGAGGGTTGGGATGGTAGGGGGTGTGTTATGGTATGGTGCAGAGGGCTGTGATGGTAGGGGGGGTGTTATGGTATGGTGCAGAGGGTTGTGATGGTAGGGGGTGTGTTATGGTATGGTGCAGAGGGCTGTGATGGTAGGGGGTGTGTTATGGTATGGTGCAGAGGGTTGTGATGGTAGGGGGTGTGTTATGGTATGGTGCAGAGGGCTGTGATGGTAGGGGGTGTGTTATGGTATGGTGCAGAGGGCTGTGATGGTAGGGGGTGTGTTATGGTATGGTGCAGAGGGTTGTAATGGTAGGGGGTGTGTTATGGTATGGTGCAGAGGGTTGTGATGGTAGGGGGGGTGTTATGGTATGGTGCAGAGGGTTGTGATGGTAGGGGGTGTGTTATGGTATGGTGCAGAGGGTTGTGATGGTAGGGGGTGTGTTATGGTATGGTGCAGAGGGTTGTAATGGTAGGGGGTGTGTTATGGTATGGTGCAGAGGGTTGTGATGGTAGGGGGTGTGTTATGGTATGGTGCAGAGGGTTGTAATGGTAGGGGGTGTGTTATGGTATGGTGCAGAGGGTTGTGATGGTAGGGGGTGTGTTATGGTATGGTGCAGAGGGTTGTGATGGTAGGGGGGGTGTTATGGTATGGTGCAGAGGGTTGTGATGGTAGGGGGTGTGTTATGGTATGGTGCAGAGGGTTGTGATGGTAGGGGGTGTGTTATGGTATGGTGCAGAGGGCTGTGATGGTAGGGGGTGTGTTATGGTATGGTGCAGAGGGTTGTGATGGTAGGGGGTGTGTTATGGTATGGTGCAGAGGGTTGTGATGGTAGGGGGTGTGTTATGGTATGGTGCAGAGGGCTGTGATGGTAGGGGGTGTGTTATGGTATGGTGCAGAGGGTTGTGATGGTAGGGGGGGTGTTATGGTATGGTGCAGAGGGTTGTGATGGTAGGGGGTGTGTTATGGTATGGTGCCGAGGGTTGTGATGGTAGGGGGTGTGTTATGGTATGGTGCAGAGGGTTGTGATGGTAGGGGGTGTGTTATGGTGTGGTGCAGAGGGTTGTGATGGTAGGGGGTGTGTTATGGTATGGTGCAGAGGGTTGTGATGGTAGGGGGTGTGTTATGGTATGGTGCAGAGGGTTGTGATTGTAGGGGGTGTGTTATGGTATGGTGCAGAGGGTTGTGATGGTAGGGGGTGTGTTATGGTATGGTGCAGAGGGTTGTGATGGTAGGGGGTGTGTTATGGTATGGTGCAGAGGGTTGTGATGGTAGGGGGTGTGTTATGGTATGGTGCAGAGGGTTGTGATGGTAGGGGGTGTGTTATGGTATGGTGCAGAGGGTTGTGATGGTAGGGGGTGTGTTATGGTATGGTGCAGAGGGTTGTGATGGTAGGGGGTGTGTTATGGTATGGTGCAGAGGGTTGTGATGGTAGGGGGTGTGTTATGGTATGGTGCAGAGGGTTGTGATGGTAGGGGGTGTGTTATGGTATGGTGCAGAGGGTTGTGATGGTAGGGGGTGTGTTATGGTATGGTGCAGAGGGTTGTGATGGTAGAGGGTGTGTTATGGTATGGTGCAGAGGGCTGTGATGGTAGGGGGTGTGTTATGGTATGGTGCAGAGGGCTGTGATGGTAGGGGGTGTGTTATGGTATGGTGCAGAGGGCTGTGATGGTAGGGGGTGTGTTATGGTATGGTGCAGAGGGTTGTAATGGTAGGGGGTGTGTTATGGTATGGTGCAGAGGGTTGTGATGGTAGGGGGGGTGTGTTATGGTATGGTGCAGAGGGTTGTGATGGTAGGGGGTGTGTTATGGTATGGTGCAGAGGGTTGTAATGGTAGGGGGTGTGTTATGGTATGGTGCAGAGGGTTGTGATGGTAGGGGGTGTGTTATGGTATGGTGCAGAGGGTTGTAATGGTAGGGGGTGTGTTATGGTATGGTGCAGAGGGTTGTGATGGTAGGGGGTGTGTTATGGTATGGTGCAGAGGGTTGTGATGGTAGGGGGGGTGTTATGGTATGGTGCAGAGGGTTGTGATGGTAGGGGGTGTGTTATGGTATGGTGCAGAGGGTTGTGATGGTAGGGGGTGTGTTATGGTATGGTGCAGAGGGCTGTGATGGTAGGGGGTGTGTTATGGTATGGTGCAGAGGGTTGTGATGGTAGGGGGTGTGTTATGGTATGGTGCAGAGGGTTGTGATGGTAGGGGGTGTGTTATGGTATGGTGCAGAGGGCTGTGATGGTAGGGGGTGTGTTATGGTATGGTGCAGAGGGTTGTGATGGTAGGGGGGGTGTTATGGTATGGTGCAGAGGGTTGTGATGGTAGGGGGTGTGTTATGGTATGGTGCAGAGGGTTGTGATGGTAGGGGGTGTGTTATGGTATGGTGCAGAGGGTTGTGATGGTAGGGGGTGTGTTATGGTGTGGTGCAGAGGGTTGTGATGGTAGGGGGTGTGTTATGGTATGGTGCAGAGGGTTGTGATGGTAGGGGGTGTGTTATGGTATGGTGCAGAGGGTTGTGATGGTAGGGGGTGTGTTATGGTATGGTGCAGAGGGTTGTGATGGTAGGGGGTGTGTTATGGTATGGTGCAGAGGGTTGTGATGGTAGGGGGTGTGTTATGGTATGGTGCAGAGGGTTGTGATGGTAGGGGGTGTGTTATGGTATGGTGCAGAGGGTTGTGATGGTAGGGGGTGTGTTATGGTATGGTGCAGAGGGTTGTGATGGTAGGGGGTGTGTTATGGTATGGTGCAGAGGGTTGTGATGGTAGGGGGTGTGTTATGGTATGGTGCAGAGGGTTGTGATGGTAGGGGGTGTGTTATGGTATGGTGCAGAGGGTTGTGATGGTAGGGGGTGTGTTATGGTATGGTGCAGAGGGTTGTGATGGTAGGGGGTGTGTTATGGTATGGTGCAGAGGGTTGTGATGGTAGAGGGTGTGTTATGGTATGGTGCAGAGGGCTGTGATGGTAGGGGGTGTGTTATGGTATGGTGCAGAGGGCTGTGATGGTAGGGGGTGTGTTATGATATGGTGCAGAGGGCTGTGATGGTAGGGGGTGTGTTATGGTATGGTGCAGAGGGTTGTGATGGTAGGGGGGGTGTTATGGTATGGTGCAGAGGGTTGTGATGGTAGGGGGTGTGTTATGGTATGGTGCCGAGGGTTGTGATGGTAGGGGGTGTGTTATGGTATGGTGCAGAGGGTTGTGATGGTAGGGGGTGTGTTATGGTGTGGTGCAGAGGGTTGTGATGGTAGGGGGTGTGTTATGGTATGGTGCAGAGGGTTGTGATGGTAGGGGGTGTGTTATGGTATGGTGCAGAGGGTTGTGATTGTAGGGGGTGTGTTATGGTATGGTGCAGAGGGTTGTGATGGTAGGGGGTGTGTTATGGTATGGTGCAGAGGGTTGTGATGGTAGGGGGTGTGTTATGGTATGGTGCAGAGGGTTGTGATGGTAGGGGGTGTGTTATGGTATGGTGCAGAGGGTTGTGATGGTAGGGGGTGTGTTATGGTATGGTGCAGAGGGTTGTGATGGTAGGGGGTGTGTTATGGTATGGTGCAGAGGGTTGTGATGGTAGGGGGTGTGTTATGGTATGGTGCAGAGGGTTGTGATGGTAGGGGGTGTGTTATGGTATGGTGCAGAGGGTTGTGATGGTAGGGGGTGTGTTATGGTATGGTGCAGAGGGTTGTGATGGTAGGGGGTGTGTTATGGTATGGTGCAGAGGGTTGTGATGGTAGAGGGTGTGTTATGGTATGGTGCAGAGGGCTGTGATGGTAGGGGGTGTGTTATGGTATGGTGCAGAGGGCTGTGATGGTAGGGGGTGTGTTATGGTATGGTGCAGAGGGCTGTGATGGTAGGGGGTGTGTTATGGTATGGTGCAGAGGGTTGTAATGGTAGGGGGTGTGTTATGGTATGGTGCAGAGGGTTGTGATGGTAGGGGGGGTGTGTTATGGTATGGTGCAGAGGGTTGTGATGGTAGGGGGTGTGTTATGGTATGGTGCAGAGGGTTGTAATGGTAGGGGGTGTGTTATGGTATGGTGCAGAGGGTTGTGATGGTAGGGGGTGTGTTATGGTATGGTGCAGAGGGTTGTAATGGTAGGGGGTGTGTTATGGTATGGTGCAGAGGGTTGTGATGGTAGGGGGTGTGTTATGGTATGGTGCAGAGGGTTGTGATGGTAGGGGGGGTGTTATGGTATGGTGCAGAGGGTTGTGATGGTAGGGGGTGTGTTATGGTATGGTGCAGAGGGTTGTGATGGTAGGGGGTGTGTTATGGTATGGTGCAGAGGGCTGTGATGGTAGGGGGTGTGTTATGGTATGGTGCAGAGGGTTGTGATGGTAGGGGGTGTGTTATGGTATGGTGCAGAGGGTTGTGATGGTAGGGGGTGTGTTATGGTATGGTGCAGAGGGCTGTGATGGTAGGGGGTGTGTTATGGTATGGTGCAGAGGGTTGTGATGGTAGGGGGGGTGTTATGGTATGGTGCAGAGGGTTGTGATGGTAGGGGGTGTGTTATGGTATGGTGCAGAGGGTTGTGATGGTAGGGGGTGTGTTATGGTATGGTGCAGAGGGTTGTGATGGTAGGGGGTGTGTTATGGTGTGGTGCAGAGGGTTGTGATGGTAGGGGGTGTGTTATGGTATGGTGCAGAGGGTTGTGATGGTAGGGGGTGTGTTATGGTATGGTGCAGAGGGTTGTGATGGTAGGGGGTGTGTTATGGTATGGTGCAGAGGGTTGTGATGGTAGGGGGTGTGTTATGGTATGGTGCAGAGGGTTGTGATGGTAGGGGGTGTGTTATGGTATGGTGCAGAGGGTTGTGATGGTAGGGGGTGTGTTATGGTATGGTGCAGAGGGTTGTGATGGTAGGGGGTGTGTTATGGTATGGTGCAGAGGGTTGTGATGGTAGGGGGTGTGTTATGGTATGGTGCAGAGGGTTGTGATGGTAGGGGGTGTGTTATGGTATGGTGCAGAGGGTTGTGATGGTAGGGGGTGTGTTATGGTATGGTGCAGAGGGTTGTGATGGTAGGGGGTGTGTTATGGTATGGTGCAGAGGGTTGTGATGGTAGGGGGTGTGTTATGGTATGGTGCAGAGGGTTGTGATGGTAGAGGGTGTGTTATGGTATGGTGCAGAGGGCTGTGATGGTAGGGGGTGTGTTATGGTATGGTGCAGAGGGCTGTGATGGTAGGGGGTGTGTTATGATATGGTGCAGAGGGCTGTGATGGTAGGGGGTGTGTTATGGTATGGTGCAGAGGGTTGTAATGGTAGGGGGTGTGTTATGGTATGGTGCAGAGGGTTGTGATGGTAGGGGGGGTGTGTTATGGTATGGTGCAGAGGGTTGTGATGGTAGGGGGTGTGTTATGGTATGGTGCAGAGGGTTGTAATGGTAGGGGGGGGGTTATGGTATGGTGCAGAGGGTTGTGATGGTAGGGGGGGTGTTATGGTATGGTGCAGAGGGTTGTGATGGTAGGGGGTGTGTTATGGTATGGTGCAGAGGGTTGTGATGGTAGGGGGTGTGTTATGGTATGGTGCAGAGGGTTGTGATGATAGGGGGTGTGTTATGGTATGGTGCAGAGGGTTGTGATGGTAGGGGGTGTGTTATGGTATGGTGCAGAGGGTTGTGATGGTAGGGGGTGTGTTATGGTATGGTGCAGAGGGTTGTGATGGTAGGGGGTGTGTTATGGTATGGTGCAGAGGGTTGGGATGGTAGGGGGTGTGTTATGGTATGGTGCAGAGGGTTGTGATGGTAAGGGGGTGTGTTATGGTATGGTGCAGAGGGTTGTGATGGTAGAGGGTGTGTTATGGTATGGTGCAGAGGGCTGTGATGGTAGGGGGTGTGTTATGGTATGGTGCAGAGGGTTGTAATGGTAGGGGGTGTGTTATGGTATGGTGCAGAGGGTTGTGATGGTAGAGGGTGTGTTATGGTATGGTGCAGAGGGCTGTGATGGTAGGGGGTGTGTTATGGTATGGTGCAGAGGGCTGTGATGGTAGGGGGTGTGTTATGGTATGGTGCAGAGGGCTGTGATGGTAGGGGGTGTGTTATGGTATGGTGCAGAGGGTTGTAATGGTAGGGGGTGTGTTATGGTATGATGCAGAGGGTTGTGATGGTAGGGGGTGTGTTATGGTATGGTGCAGAGGGTTGTAATGGTAGGGGGTGTGTTATGGTATTGTGCAGAGGGTTGTGATGGTAGGGGGGGTGTTATGGTATGGTGCAGAGGGTTGTGATGGTATGGGGGGTGTTATGGTATGGTGCAGAGGGTTGTAATGGTAGGGGGTGTGGTATGGTGCAGAGGGTTGTGATGGTAGGGGGTGTGTTATGGTATGGTGCAGAGGGTTGGGATGGTAGGGGGTGTGTTATGGTATGGTGCAGAGGGTTGTGATGGTAGGGGGTGTGTTATGGTATGGTGCAGAGGGTTGTGATGGTAGAGGGTGTGTTATGGTATGGTGCAGAGGGCTGTGATGGTAGGGGGTGTGTTATGGTATGGTGCAGAGGGCTGTGATGGTAGGGGGTGTGTTATGGTATGGTGCAGAGGGCTGTGATGGTAGGGGGTGTGTTATGGTATGGTGCAGAGGGTTGTGATGGTAGGGGGTGTGTTATGGTATGGTGCAGAGGGTTGTGATGGTAGGGGGTGTGTTATGGTATGGTGCAGAGGGTTGTGATGGTAGGGGGTGTGTTATGGTATGGTGCAGAGGGCTGTGATGGTAGGGGGTGTGTTATGGTATGGTGCAGAGGGCTGTGATGGTAGGGGGTGTGTTATGGTATGGTGCAGAGGGTTGTGATGGTAGGGGGTGTGTTATGGTATGGTGCAGAGGGTTGTGATGGTAGGGGGTGTGTTATGGTATGGTGCAGAGGGTTGTGATGGTAGGGGGTGTGTTATGGTATGGTGCAGAGGGTTGTGATGGTAGGGGGTGTGTTATGGTATGGTGCAGAGGGTTGTGATGGTAGGGGGTGTGTTATGGTATGGTGCAGAGGGTTGTGATGGTAGGGGGTGTGTTATGGTATGGTGCAGAGGGTTGTGATGGTAGGGGGTGTGTTATGGTATGGTGCAGAGGGTTGTGATGGTAGGGGGTGTGTTATGGTATGGTGCAGAGGGTTGTGATGGTAGGGGGTGTGTTATGGTATGGTGCAGAGGGTTGTGATGGTAGGGGGTGTGTTATGGTATGGTGCAGAGGGTTGTGATGGTAGAGGGTGTGTTATGGTATGGTGCAGAGGGCTGTGATGGTAGGGGGTGTGTTATGGTATGGTGCAGAGGGTTGTGATGGTAGGGGGTGTGTTATGGTATGGTGCAGAGGGTTGTGATGGTAGGGGGTGTGTTATGGTATGGTGCAGAGGGTTGTGATGGTAGGGGGTGTGTTATGGTATGGTGCAGAGGGTTGTGATGGTAGGGGGTGTGTTATGGTATGGTGCAGAGGGTTGTGATGGTAGGGGGTGTGTTATGGTATGGTGCAGAGGGTTGTGATGGTAGGGGGTGTGTTATGGTATGGTGCAGAGGGTTGTGATGGTAGGGGGTGTGTTATGGTATGGTGCAGAGGGTTGTGATGGTAGGGGGTGTGTTATGGTATGGTGCAGAGGGTTGTGATGGTAGGGGGTGTGTTATGGTATGGTGCAGAGGGTTGGGATGGTAGGGGGTGTGTTATGGTATGGTGCAGAGGGTTGTGATGGTAAGGGGGTGTGTTATGGTATGGTGCAGAGGGTTGTGATGGTAGAGGGTGTGTTATGGTATGGTGCAGAGGGCTGTGATGGTAGGGGGTGTGTTATGGTATGGTGCAGAGGGTTGTAATGGTAGGGGGTGTGTTATGGTATGGTGCAGAGGGTTGTGATGGTAGAGGGTGTGTTATGGTATGGTGCAGAGGGCTGTGATGGTAGGGGGTGTGTTATGGTATGGTGCAGAGGGCTGTGATGGTAGGGGGTGTGTTATGGTATGGTGCAGAGGGCTGTGATGGTAGGGGGTGTGTTATGGTATGGTGCAGAGGGTTGTAATGGTAGGGGGTGTGTTATGGTATGGTGCAGAGCGTTGTGATGGTAGGGGGTGTGTTATGGTATGGTGCAGAGGGTTGTAATGGTAGGGGGTGTGTTATGGTATTGTGCAGAGGGTTGTGATGGTAGGGGGGGTGTTATGGTATGGTGCAGAGGGTTGTGATGGTAGGGGGGGTGTTATGGTATGGTGCAGAGGGTTGTAATGGTAGGGGGTGTGGTATGGTGCAGAGGGTTGTGATGGTAGGGGGTGTGTTATGGTATGGTGCAGAGGGTTGGGATGGTAGGGGGTGTGTTATGGTATGGTGCAGAGGGTTGTGATGGTAGGGGGTGTGTTATGGTATGGTATAGAGGGTTGTGATGGTAGAGGGTGTGTTATGGTATGGTGCAGAGGGCTGTGATGGTAGGGGGTGTGTTATGGTATGGTGCAGAGGGCTGTGATGGTAGGGGTGTGTTATGGTATGGTGCAGAGGGCTGTGATGGTAGGGGGTGTGTTATGGTATGGTGCAGAGGGTTGTAATGGTAGGGGGTGTGTTATGGTATGGTGCAGAGGGTTGTGATGGTAGGGGGTGTGTTATGGTATGGTGCAGAGGGCTGGGATGGTAGGGGGTGTGTTATGGAATGGTGCAGAGGGTTGTGATGGTAGGGGGTGTGTTATGGTATGGTGCAGAGGGTTGTGATGGTAGGGGGTGTGTTATGGTATGGTGCAGAGGGTTGTGATGGTAGGGGGTGTGTTATGGTATGGTGCAGAGGGCTGTGATGGTAGGGGGTGTGTTATGGTATGGTGCAGAGGGTTGGGATGGTAGGGGGTGTGTTATGGTATGGTGCAGAGGGTTGTGATGGTAGGGGGTGTGTTATGGTATGGTGCAGAGGGTTGTGATGGTAGGGGGTGTGTTATGGTATGGTGCAGAGGGTTGTGATGGTAGAGGGTGTGTTATGGTATGGTGCAGAGGGCTGTGATGGTAGGGGGGGTGTTATGGTATGGTGCAGAGGGTTGGGATGGTAGGGGGTGTGTTATGGTATGGTGCAGAGGGCTGTGATGGTAGGGGGGGTGTTATGGTATGGTGCAGAGGGTTGTGATGGTAGGGGGTGTGTTATGGTATGGTGCAGAGGGCTGTGATGGTAGGGGGTGTGTTATGGTATGGTGCAGAGGGTTGTGATGGTAGGGGGTGTGTTATGGTATGGTGCAGAGGGCTGTGATGGTAGGGGGTGTGTTATGGTATGGTGCAGAGGTCTGTGATGGTAGGGGGTGTGTTATGGTATGGTGCAGAGGGTTGTAATGGTAGGGGGTGTGTTATGGTATGGTGCAGAGGGTTGTGATGGTAGGGGGGGTGTTATGGTATGGTGCAGAGGGTTGTGATGGTAGGGGGTGTGTTATGGTATGGTGCAGAGGGTTGTGATGGTAGGGGGTGTGTTATGGTATGGTGCAGAGGGTTGTAATGGTAGGGGGTGTGTTATGGTATGGTGCAGAGGGTTGTGATGGTAGGGGGGGTGTTATGGTATGGTGCAGAGGGCTGTGATGGTAGGGGGTGTGTTATGGTATGGTGCAGAGGGTTGTGATGGTAGGGGGTGTGTTATGGTATGGTGCAGAGCATTGTGATGGTAGGGGGTGTGTTATGGTATGGTGCAGAGGGTTGTGATGGTAGGGGGTGTGTTATGGTATGGTGCAGAGGGTTGGGATGGTAGGGGGTGTGTTATGGTATGGTGCAGAGGGTTGTGATGGTAGGGGGTGTGTTATGGTATGGTGCAGAGGGTTGTGATGGTAGGGGGTGTGTTATGGTATGGTGCAGAGGGCTGTGATGGTAGGGGGTGTGTTATGGTATGGTGCAGAGGGTTGGGATGGTAGGGGGTGTGTTATGGTATGGTGCAGAGGGTTGTGATGGTAGGGGGTGTGTTATGGTATGGTGCAGAGGGCTGTGATGGTAGGGGGGTGTTATGGTATGGTGCAGAGGGCTGTGATGGTAGGGGGTGTGTTATGGTATGGTGCAAAGGGTTGTAATGGTAGGGGGGGTGTTATGGTATGGTGCAGAGGGTTGTGATGGTAGGGGGTGTGTTATGGTATGGTGCAGAGGGTTGTGATGGTAGGGGGGGTTTTATGGTATGGTGCAGAGGGTTGTGATGGTAGGGGGTGTGTTATGGTATGGTGCAGAGGGTTGTGATGGTAAGGGGGTGTGTTATGGTATGGTGCAGAGGGTTGTGATGGTAGAGGGTGTGTTATGGTATGGTGCAGAGGGCTGTGATGGTAGGGGGTGTGTTATGGTATGGTGCAGAGGGTTGTGATGGTAGGGGGTGTGTTATGGTATGGTGCAGAGGGTTGTGATGGTAGGGGGTGTGTTATGGTATGGTGCAGAGGGTTGTGATGGTAGGGGGTGTGTTATGGTATGGTGCAGAGGGTTGTGATGGTAGGGGGTGTGTTATGGTATGGTGCAGAGGGTTGTGAGGTAGGGGGGGTGTTATGGTATGGTGCAGAGGGTTGTGATGGTAGGGGGTGTGTTATGGTATGGTGCAGAGGGTTGTGATGGTAGGGGGGGTGTTATGGTATGGTGCAGAGGGTTGTGATGGTAGGGGGTGTGTTATGGTATGGTGCAGAGGGCTGTGATCGTAGGGGGTGTGTTATGGTATGGTGCAGAGGGCTGTGATGGTAGGGGGTGTGTTATGGTATGGTGCAGAGGGTTGTGATGGTAGGGGGTGTGTTATGGTATGGTGCAGAGGGTTGTGATGGTAGGGGGTGTGTTATGGTATGGTGCAGAGGGCTGTGATGGTAGGGGGTGTGTTATGGTATGGTGCAGAGGGTTGGGATGGTAGGGGGTGTGTTATGGTATGGTGCAGAGGGTTGTGATGGTAGGGGGTGTGTTATGGTATGGTGCAGAGGGTTGTGATGGTAGGGGGTGTGTTATGGTATGGTGCAGAGGGTTGTGATGGTAGAGGGTGTGTTATGGTATGGTGCAGAGGGCTGTGATGGTAGGGGGGGTGTTATGGTATGGTGCAGAGGGTTGGGATGGTAGGGGGTGTGTTATGGTATGGTGCAGAGGGCTGTGATGGTAGGGGGGGTGTTATGGTATGGTGCAGAGGGTTGTGATGGTAGGGGGTGTGTTATGGTATGGTGCAGAGGGCTGTGATGGTAGGGGGTGTGTTATGGTATGGTGCAGAGGGTTGTGATGGTAGGGGGTGTGTTATGGTATGGTGCAGAGGGCTGTGATGGTAGGGGGTGTGTTATGGTATGGTGCAGAGGTCTGTGATGGTAGGGGGTGTGTTATGGTATGGTGCAGAGGGTTGTAATGGTAGGGGGTGTGTTATGGTATGGTGCAGAGGGTTGTGATGGTAGGGGGGGTGTTATGGTATGGTGCAGAGGGTTGTGATGGTAGGGGGTGTGTTATGGTATGGTGCAGAGGGTTGTGATGGTAGGGGGTGTGTTATGGTATGGTGCAGAGGGTTGTAATGGTAGGGGGTGTGTTATGGTATGGTGCAGAGGGTTGTGATGGTAGGGGGGGGTGTTATGGTATGGTGCAGAGGGCTGTGATGGTAGGGGGTGTGTTATGGTAATGTGCAGAGGGCTGTGATGGTAGGGGGTGTGTTATGGTATGGTGCAGAGCATTGTGATGGTAGGGGGTGTGTTATGGTATGGTGCAGAGGGTTGTGATGGTAGGGGGTGTGTTATGGTATGGTGCAGAGGGTTGGGATGGTAGGGGGTGTGTTATGGTATGGTGCAGAGGGTTGTGATGGTAGGGGGTGTGTTATGGTATGGTGCAGAGGGTTGTGATGGTAGGGGGTGTGTTATGGTATGGTGCAGAGGGCTGTGATGGTAGGGGGTGTGTTATGGTATGGTGCAGAGGGTTGGGATGGTAGGGGGTGTGTTATGGTATGGTGCAGAGGGTTGTGATGGTAGGGGGTGTGTTATGGTATGGTGCAGAGGGCTGTGATGGTAGGGGGGTGTTATGGTATGGTGCAGAGGGCTGTGATGGTAGGGGGTGTGTTATGGTATGGTGCAAAGGGTTGTAATGGTAGGGGGGGTGTTATGGTATGGTGCAGAGGGTTGTGATGGTAGGGGGTGTGTTACGGTATGGTGCAGAGGGTTGTGATGGTAGGGGGGGTGTTACGGTATGGTGCAGAGGGTTGTGATGGTAGGGGGTGTGTTATGGTATGGTGCAGAGGGTTGTGATGGTAAGGGGGTGTGTTATGGTATGGTGCAGAGGGTTGTGATGGTAGAGGGTGTGTTATGGTATGGTGCAGAGGGCTGTGATGGTAGGGGGTGTGTTATGGTATGGTGCAGAGGGTTGTGATGGTAGGGGGTGTGTTATGGTATGGTGCAGAGGGTTGTGATGGTAGGGGGTGTGTTATGGTATGGTGCAGAGGGTTGTGATGGTAGGGGGTGTGTTATGGTATGGTGCAGAGGGTTGTGATGGTAGGGGGTGTGTTATGGTATGGTGCAGAGGGTTGTGATGGTAGGGGGGGTGTTATGGTATGGTGCAGAGGGTTGTGATGGTAGGGGGTGTGTTATGGTATGGTGCAGAGGGTTGTGATGGTAGGGGGGGTGTTATGGTATGGTGCAGAGGGTTGTGATGGTAGGGGGTGTGTTATGGTATGGTGCAGAGGGCTGTGATCGTAGGGGGTGTGTTATGGTATGGTGCAGAGGGCTGTGATGGTAGGGGGTGTGTTATGGTATGGTGCAGAGGGTTGTGAT
>NW_028165045.1:0-12500 GCF_964263955.1 Coregonus lavaretus
CCAGGTCCTGATTGTCTCCGTCCGACTGGCCGTTAGATTGGGGGTGAAAACAGAGGACAGGCTGGCCGATGCCCCAATGAGGGTGCAGAACGCCTTCCAGAACCAGAACGAAAACAGAGGACCGCGATCGGAGACCACCGGAAGTCCATGGATCCGGAAGACGTGCTGCACCATGAGCTGGGCCATTTCCTTGGCTGAGGGTGACTTGGGAAAGGGAATGAAGTGGGCGGCTTTGGAAAACCTATTCACCAACGTGAGGATAGTGGTTTTGCCATCTGATGGAGGGAGACCCTTGACGAAGTCCAGGGATATATGGGACCAGGTGCGGTGAGGAACGGGAAGAGGTTGAAGGAGGCCAGCCGGAGCTTTTCTTAGAATTTTATTCTGAGTACACACAGTGCAGGCGGTGATGAACATGGAGACGTCATGAACGAAGGTGGGCCACCAAAAAAGTAGTCGTACAAAGGTCAGGGTCCAACTGGAGCCAGGATGGCTGGCCAGTCGGGAGGAATGAGCCCATTCCAGAAATGGGGACCAGGCAGAGTCCGGGTCAAACATCTGGGTAACCGGGCCCCCTCCCCGGGGTCCGGCTGGGAACACTGCGCCTCACGGACCTGGTTCTCTATACCCCAGACGAATGCAGCCGCGAGACAAGAGTTAGGGTAGGGCGGTCTCAGGTTCCGTTGGTGTAGCAGAGGGGCTATAGAGGCGTGAAAGCTCATCCGGCTTCACATTCTTGGATCCCGGGCTGAAGGAGATGGTGAAGTTGAACCGAGTGAATAGCAGGGCCTGTCGAGATTGCCTGGAGTTGAGGCGCTTGGCGGTGTGGAGATATTCCAGGTTCTTGTGATCCATCCACACTATGAAAGGGTGTTCCTTCCTCTCTAACCAGTGCCTCCACTCCTCTAATGCCATCTTAACCGTGAAGAGTTCTCGGTTACCCGCGTCGTAATTCCTTTCAGTGGTGTTGAGACGATGGGAGAGGAAAGTGCAGGGATGCAACATTTGGTCTTGGGCCGAACGCTGGGACAGGACAGACCCCAATCTGATGTCCAAGGCGTCGACCTCCAACACGAACTGCCGGGACTGATCCGGATGGATTAGGATGGGGGCGGTTGTGAATCGGTGCTTGAGGTCCAAGAACGCCTGGTCTGCAGCTGGAGACCACGTGAACGGGACCTTGGGAGAGGTGAGTGCTGAAAAACATGGAGGACATGTTCTTGAGCCAAGCGGGAAAAAACGAGAATGTCATTGAGGTAGACGAACACGAACTGGTTCAACATGTCACAGAGAACATTGTTAACCAGGGCCTGGAACACTGCAGGAGCGTTGGTCAGTCCGAATGGCATAACAAGGTATTCGTAGTGCCTGCTAGCCGTGTTAAAGGATGTCTTCCACTCGTCCCCTTCCCGTATCCTTACCAGATGGTAGGCGTTCAGGAGGTCCAACTTGGAGAAGATGGTAGCCCCCTGGAGAGACTCAAAAGCCGAGGCGATGAGGTGAAGTGGGTAACGTTTTTTAACCGTGATGTCATTCAGGCCCCGGTAGTCGATACGCAGGCGCAAGGTTTTGTCCTTCTTCTCCACAAAGAAGAACCCTGTGCCGGCGGGGGAGGCAGAATGACGGATACACCCTGCAGCCAGGGAGTCCCCAGTGTACTCATACCTCCTGATGAGCCGGGTCTTTTTACAGGACAGGTAGAAATATAATGACAGCCCTAGGTGTTCATTCTGTGTAACCATTCGGCAGGAGACAATCTAGCTCTGCCAAGTTGCATAGGCGAGTCGGCAACCCTCTGTGATTTCTGAGAGAACTCGGGTGACATCGGATTCACTCGGAAGTGTAGACTTTGGGGATTTCCGCGATTCCTTGGAGGCGAGGTGGAAATTGAGGACGTGCGAGGGCAACCGGAACAGAAGATGAGGGAGTACTGGGAGAGAAAAGCCTGGCAGGTTCCAGAATCTCCAGCATAGCACTCCGGAGGCAAGCAAGGTTCTCGGGACACCCTGGTAGGGTGGGAAGAAATGCCGCTGGTGGCGGGGTTGCTGAGAGTCTGGGGGATTAAAGTAGTGGCTGCTGCCTAATAGACAATCTGCTGACTTTCTCCGGCAATGTATGGCAAGCACAGCCGTGGCTTTCAGCCAAGGTCTGGAATCCTTCCATAAGGTTGTGAAGTAACTCCTCGTGTCTTGCAATGGTGGCTCAGTGGGAGGAGACGGCGTCGCAGAGCTTGTCCGAGTCTGCTGGGTCAGCCAGTTTGTACTATCAGGAATCAGCATAAGACCCATATGCAAACAGTTCAAATCATAGATGATTATTACAAAACAGTGGGCAGGCAAACGACAGGTCAAGGGCAGGCAGAGGTCAGTAATCCAGGGCAGAGTCAATAAGGTAGAGAACGGCAGGCAGGCTCAGGGTCAGGTCAGGCAGAGGTTTGTAAACCAGGTCAGAGTCAGATAGGTCCAGGACAGCAGGCATGCTCGGAGTCAGGACAGGTAGAATAGGTCAGAACCGGGAGAACTAGAAAACAGGGACTAGAGAGAATAGAAGTACGGGAAAAACACGCTGGTAGGCTTGACGTAACAAGACAAACTGGCAACAGACAAACAGAAAACACAGGTAGAAATGCACAGGGGATACTGGGGAAAATGGGCTACACCTGGAGGGGGATGGAGACAAGCACAAGACAGGTGAAACAGATCAGGGTGTGTTGTGGAAAATAACCACTATACTTTATTACAAATAAGGTCTTACAGAGTTTTTGTTGCATCAAGAAATGACTTTATTAAAGTTTTCAACAAAGCCGATACCAATCTGCAGAGGGGCACACATCCTTAAGGTCTCCCTCCATCTTATATAGTCCTCTTCAGTTTTCCCGCTCTTTTATTCTTCCGCCCACTTCCTTTGTCCCTGAGGACGGCTGAACTATTACTCCAACCAATCACCCGCTCCCCTGTCTTGCACACACACTCATGTTTAGTTTAAACATGACAAGGCCCTAAATTACACAAACCTCACCCCCTCATGCTGTAATCAATCAAGAAGATACCAAGGAGACAAAGGTCTAGCTCAAACTCTATTCAACCCTGGTGCTGCTCCCTTCACTGTGTTTGAAGAGAGAGACAAAAACAAACGGCCAAATTCAGTTAGTCACAAAGAATGTTAACTATATGTTCATGATTAACTCAATTTTATCTGATAATCCATTAAAAATACACATCAGGTGTGACAAATGTCCATTGTGCAATATAGACAGTATAGTACATTTTATTATCGCAGTACAGTAGTTATTATACATAGTAGCTACTATACTATACTATCTATACTTTTGATCATGATTAGTTACAGGCATAGGACAATTAATTAGGTGACAGAAATAAGATGATGATGTAAAAAACAAGTGACAAGGGTAAAAGGTGGATGGAAAATAACTAATAACATATATGTGGTAACAATGAAAACAAACACAGCAGACTGTCTTCAGTAGTTTATGGACACAAAAGGATAGAGGGGTCTTTCTGGCTTGGGTTAAGAGGTATGACAGAAGCATATTGGAGGCAGATAGATGTTGTGACACAGTAGAGGGGAGTGGGCTGTCCTTCCAGGATAAGGACTCCACCAAGGTCACTCAGTCAGTCACTGCTGTGCTGCTGCTGCCCTCTGCTGGAGAGAACATGTAACATTCAGTCACATTCACTGTGGTGACATTTCCAATAGATAGAGATCTAAAATCAGCTTCCCCTCCCCCAATCCTAACCTTAACCTTTAGTGGGATTTTAAAATTTTTTATATATCTGACCCAAGATCAGCATCTAGGGGCAACTTCACCCTAAACCCAGGCACACTGCACACTGTAATGTTATGGATACACACTGAAAACAATGTGGTTAGCTGGTCACAACGTGATTATACAGTTTTTCATGCAGCAAAACTAAAAAGACTAAGAAAGATTTGTGTGATTAAAGAGTGACGTTTACAACACATAGCAATGTGGTGTTGTCTGTATCTTTGTTGAGAGATCAGCATCATCTGGTACAACAGACAGAGGAGACACCAACACTGACCTGTGTGGTCACCTGTAGAGCTAGTGAGCTGTAGACCACATTATCATCTGGTTCTGCTGCCTACAGAGGAGGAACAGGTAGAGACGTGAACAGGGACAGTTCTGTTATAATGGAGAGTACAGTTTAAAACACAGTTCTCTGTGAAAGACAGTTGTAATTGTGATATGTGACATAAAGGTGATATATTATGCTTATAGGTATAATGGTGACATAACCATGACTATATTAACACTGAAAAAACTATCACCTACTGTTGTTTCTGATAACATAATACTAGCTGTGGCTAATCAGCAGAGCAGCTTTACCTTGGCCTGTACTTTTAGTTGGGCCTTGTGCTGGGGGATGACAGTGCTGTATGTGACATCATCATCATCTTCAGGAAATGGGGCCTGCTGGTAGAGAGAGACCCAGATAACAAAAACGTATTGTTGTATTGTTATAGTGTACATTTATCTATTGCTTGTTCCAAGAAAGAAAATGAAACTGTAAATACAATTGTTTTCTAAAACAGATGCAAATTTGCCAAGGCTATGACGTTTTATGAGTAACATCCATAATGTTGTCTAAGACCCAAGATGCATGTAGCCATATGTTGACCTTCTGTTCTGTCCTGAACTGATCAGGCATCACAGTGCTGTACATCACGTCATGGTGGCTGTCTGGGTTTGGACTCTGAGAAATGGACAGGACAGAAGGGAAACATATGGCGACATGCATAGGAATACAGAGTATAGGAACTTCAGATACTCAGCTCAACACTGCAGGGATTGAAAATCACAGTCTACTTGAATCACAGTCTACTTGAATCACAGTCTACTTGAACAAAGCAATACTCAATCATGAGGCATCAAAGCCAAAGGAACTGAATAATATTAAGAAATGCTATAGATGGAAGGAAAGTAGTGTTGAAACCTACCAAAAAACAATTAGGCAACAACAAATTCAATCCATTCAAGACAACTTCCTGGACAAAACGTTCCACTGTAATAGTGTAAACTTGACAGTAGAAAACCTAAACAGTATATTTGACCTCTCAGCATCCCTATCAAATCTAAAAATCTCTAACAGAAAACCAAATAAAAGTAACAACAGTGGTAAATGTTTTGATGAAGAATGCAAAAACATAAGAAAGAAATTGAGAAACCTATCCAACCAAAAACATAGAGACCCAGAAAACCTGAGCCTACGCCTTCACTATGGTGAATCACTAAAACAATACAGAAATACACTACGGAAAAATAAGGAACAGCATGTCAGAAATCAGCTCAATGTAATTGAATAATTCATAGACTCTAACCACTTCTGGGAAAATTGGAAAACACTAAACAAACAACAACACGAAGAGCTATCTATCCAAAATGGAGATGTATGGGTAAACCACTTCTCCAATCTTTCTGGCCCTATAACAGAGAACAAACAGCAAAAAATATATGCATGATCAAATGCAAATCTTAGAATCAACTATTAAAGAATACCAGAACCCACTGGATTCTCCAATTACATTGAATGAACTACAGGACAAAATACAAACCCTCCAACCCAAAAAGGCCTGTGGTGTTGATGGTATCCTCAATGAAATGATAAAATATACAGACACAGACATTTCAATTAGCTATACTTAAACTCTTTAACATCATCCATAGTTCTGGCATCTTCCCCAATATTTGGAACCAAGGACTGATCACCCCAATCCACAAAAGTGGAGACAAATTTGACCCCAATAACTACCGTGGGATATGCGTCAACAGCAACCTTGGGAAAATCCTCTGCATTATCATTAACAGCAGACTAGTTCATTTCCTCAGTGAAAACAATGTACTGAAAAAATTTCTAATTGGCTTTTTACCAAATTACCATACGACAGACCACGTATTCACCCTGCACACCCTAATTGACAAACAAACAAACCAAAACAAAGGCAAAGTCTTCTCATGCTTTGTTGATTTCAAAAAAGCTTTTGACTCAATTTGGCATGAGGGTCTGCTATACAAATTGATGGTAAGTGGGGTTGGGGAAAAACATACGACATTATGAAATCCATGTACACAAACAACAAGTGCTCGGTTAAAATTGGCAAAAAACACACACATTTCTTTCCACAGGGCCGTGGGGTGAGACAGGGATGCAGTTTAAGCCCCACCCTCTTCAACATATATATCAACGAATAGGCGAGGGCACTAGAAAAGTCTGCAGCACCCGGCCTCACCCTACTAGAATCTGAAGTCAAATGTCTACTGTTTGCTGATGATCTGTTGCTTCTGTCACCAACCAAGGAGGGCCTACAGCAGCACCTAGATCTTCTGCACAGATTCTGTCAGACCTGGGCCCTGACAGTAAATCTCAGTAAGACAAAAATAATGGTGTTCCAAAAAAGGTCCAGGTGCTAGGACCACAAATACAAATTCCATCTAGACACTGTTGCCCTAGAGCACACAAAAAACTATACATACCTTGGCCTAAACATCAGCGCCACAGGTAACTTCCACATAGCTGTGAACGATCTGAGAGACAAGGCAAGAAGGGCCTTCTATGCCTTTAAAAGGAACATACAATTTGACATACCAATTAGGATCTGGCTAAAAATACTTAAATCAGTTATAGAACCCATTGCCCTTTATGGTTGTGAGGTCTGGCGTCCGCTCACCAACCAAGAATTCACAAAATGGGACAGACACCAAATTGAGACTCTGCATGCAGAATTCTGCAAAAACATCCTCTGTGTACAACGTAAAACACCAAATAATGCATACAGAGCAGAATTAGGCCAATACCCGCTAATTATCAAAATCCAGAAAAGAGCCGTTAAATTCTATAACCACTTAAAAGGAAGCGATTCCCAAAACGTCGTTAACAAAGCCATCACCTACAGAGAGATGAACTTGGAGAAGAGTCCCCTAAGTAAGCTGGCCCTGGGGCTCTGTTCACAAACACAAACAGACCCCACAGAGCCCCAGGACAACAACAACAACAACAACACAATTAGACCCAACCAAATCATGAGAAAACAAAAAGAGAATTACTTGACACATTGGAAAGAACAAACAAAAAAAAACAGAGCAAACTAGAATGCTATTTGGCCCTAAACAGAGAGCACACAGTGGCAGAATACCTGACCACTGTGATTGACCCAAACTTAAGGAAAGCTTTGACTATGTACAGACTCAGTGAGCATAGCCTTGCTATTGAGAAAGGCCACCGTAGGCAGACCTGGCTCTCAAGAGAAGATAGGCTATGTGCACACTGCCCACAAAATGAGGTGGAAACTGAGCTGCACCTCCAAACCTCCTGCCAAATGTATGACCATATTATAGACACATATTTCCCTCAGATTACAACGATCCACAAAGAATTTGAAAACAAACCCAATTTTGATAAACTCCTATATCTACTGGGTGAAAAACCACAGTGTGCCATCACAGCTGCAAGATTTGTGACCTGTTGCCACATGAAAAGGGCAACCAGTGAAGAACAAACACCATTGTAAATACATCCCATATTTATGTATATTTATTTTCCCATTTGTACTTTAACTATTTGCACATTGTTACAACACTGTATATATACATAATATGACATTTGAAATGTCTTTATTCTTTTGAAACTTCTGAGTGTAATGTTTACTGTTAATATTTATTGTTTATTTCACTTTGATTACTATCTACTTCACTTGCTTTGGCCATATTAACATACGTTTCCCATGCCAATAAAGCCCATAAAATGAAAAATTGAATTGAATTGAATTGAGAGAGAGAGAGAGAGAGAGAGAGAGAGAGAGAGACACAGAGAGAGAGAGAGAGAGAGAGAGAGAGAGAGAGAGAGAGAGAGAGAGAGAGAGAGAGAGAGAGAGAGAGAGAGAGAGAGAGAGAGAGAGAGAACCCAAGCTCACATTGCAGAAATGGAGGAGAGAGAAAGAGAGAGAGAACCTTAGCTCCATGCAGAGATGGAGTGATTGGTACTAGTCCAAGATCTCCACAGACCAAAACCAGGTTTATTCAGTTTGTACCTGCTGTGCTGTTTCTCTGGTTTGGCTCACTGTGCTGTATGAAATGTCCGGCTCAGGGTCAGCAGACTGCAAAGAAATAAATAGCAAAGAGATACAGGACTTGTCTATTTACCAGCTAAACCACAGTTTGTTTCCATGATAGGATGCAGTCACATATATATTTAGTGAACTGACAGCTTTCTGTTCTCTGTCTTTTAAACATCATTTTTCAACGTCTTGAGTGTTATAAGACCTTGGGTTCAGAATATGGGACCTTTTATGTCAACTCATTGATAACCAACTGAAGAGGTAACACTAGAGTAAAATGGTAGATGATCCCAAATCATGAACAGAAAAGCAGATGGTTGAAAATAATAGAATATAATAAAATAAGTGTATCCTACCACTGAGTTGTTAGTTGTCTGGTCCTTGGCCTTATTGTCCTCTGGAATAAAGAGGGAGATGTCAATTACTTCTGAGTTTGTTATAGTACAATAATACCTCTGAATAGATTTCTTATAGACAATTCCTCAAAATACTTTTTGCCATTCAAGATCAATAACAGTTAAGCAATATACTGTTGGTCACAATGTCAACACATTTGGTATTTTTCTTAACTATTCTCCTTTTTTATATTCACATAAAATGACTACTTACTATGCTTTGTCCACATATTCCATGTGACTAGGATACCAGCTGTCACCACCACCAACATGCCCCAAGGAATCAGTAGGACTTTCACATCTATGGACCTGATGGATTACATAGAAGAACTTGAATCAAAAACACAATTAAAATAGATCATTATAAATTGATCATTTGTGAAAAAGTAATAACTTGTTGTTTACACTGTTGTGATAAATGGAACAATTATTTAGCTATTCACATGTGTGGAAGTTTACATTATTATTATTGAGATAATTACTATACAAATAACATTGTTTTTTTTAAAGTGTGCAACTTGTCCTTGCAAATGAGTGAGAATAACACAAAAATTGCTGCTACTTCTCCAAAGAAATGTTCCAACCAAGAGGAAGTGCTAACAGTCTCTATATGCATTTAGGAAGGGAGTTTGGTTAGCTTTAACTGTTGTAGTGTATGATGGAATTGTAATGTTTCTTTGTGTTCATATTATCAAACAATTGCCATAATATGTGGGATAATACAGCTGAATGAGTGATAATAACCTCTGGTGGACTTCCTCCATGTTCCCCTCAGCTTGGTTTGCTGTGAGGTAAAACAACAATGCCATTAATGAAATTACTGGTATACCAAATAGTCAGGTTGTATAGTATCGTATCTGAAGATTATGCCTTTGTTAAATGTTTTTCATGAAGAAATGGAATGTTGTTTGTTAGTATCAAGAGGGAATGTTTTGGGTGTGACGTCACATACAACAAGACCGGAAGTGTGTTGTAGACACGGGGATTGGACAGTAGAGGGAGCCACTCACATCTCGGAAGGTTATATATAAGGGGGGAACCACGACGGAGGGGCAGAGCGAGCAGCCATTCGGAGGCGTCGCTCCCCGGGTGTCATGTCACCTGTCATTTATGCTGTAACCTCGTGATTTTAATAAAAGCCTCTAACACGATGCAGCATATACGGACTCTATGTTGACAGCAATAATGGCCACCATTCATCAGATACGACAATAGCAACATCACATTCATAGTCAATATTCCAATTTGTTTCAGACGATGAAACAAAGTGAATCTGCTGTCAAGGATTATGAAAACAGTAGCAGATTTTCACTGAATATCATCTATGTCAAGAAGTAAATCATGGAATAAATACATATTTTCATTGTGATACTAATGTAAGAAAATTACATCATTTTGATGTGAAGTAACTATGGATATTAAACTATTTTTGTGACCCAAACAGAAAGTACTTACTGATAGCAGTGATGTTTTGTGTAGCAGTTGGTTGACTGACAGTGATGTGAACAGGCATCTCTAGTTCTCCCACTTCACACCAATACCAGTCAGTGTTCTCCATCTTCAGTCCACTCATAGTCACTGTTAAGACTGTTCTGTTGTTGGCCAGACTGATATCCTTTAATGTCACTGTTCCATGTAAAGTCCCAGAATACCACACACAATCACCACCCATCCTGCACCACTTCATATCTCCAGAGTTACTATAGTAACAACAGACAGTGACACTCCCTCCTACAACTGCAGTCACTTCCTGTTGGTCCACATAGAGTTCTGGAGTACCTGAACACAGAGGTACAGACACCAAAGAAAGAACTCAGCAGCATAACTTTATTTCTAGTAAGTATTTTTACTTCCAAAATATCCTCATTAAAATCATCAATTGATAGAATCAGTATGACCTTTTTTCGCCAAGTACATTTACAAATAGTGTTACTTGGTGATATGGTGCTGCTAGTGATAGACAACATTGAGAGACAGAATACAGACAGCGGAGTTTAAACAAAGTTTACACCACAATCGACATATATAGAACATAAAGTATTCTTCAGGTCAACTTGAACAATAATGGTGATACCAGTTACCAGACAAGGAACCAGTTACCAGGAAATGAAATGAGAACACCAGTCATTTAGTTTGTGGAAGCAGGCTATATCTGATTGTCTCATCATTACTGAGAACTACCTATTCTACTTTACTGAATTGTAAGAGTTGCAGGGATCTTACCTGGAGTGACAGATAGGTAGAACCGTTGTATCATGATATCTGGTCTTCCATTGATTTCCACAACACACCTGTAAGTCTTAGAGTCCTCTGGCTCCAGATCAGTCATGGTCACAGTGAAGACTCTCTGGTTGATGTCATCAGAGATTGAGGCATTACCACTGCTCTTAGGATGGTCACTGCGTACTAGAGTGGAGCAACTAATCCAATCATACCCTTTACACCAGTATTTCACATGATTTATGTAATACTGATCATAGTGACATGGGATGATGATGGAGCCTCCAGCCTGCACAGACACATACCTCACTGTGGACACATCAACACAAAACACATTTAGGTTGGAATTCAACATAATCTGCACTGCAGAATAAAAATCCCATTGCTTATACACTATAAAACAGCTTGTTAATGATTGAGATTTATTACACCGTGTTTACAGTGAATTGACCCACTGGACTTCAGCCCTTTATAGAAACATGTTACACATACCTGCTGATACTCTGTAGAGGATGAGGAAGAGGAGGAGGAGGAGGAGTGAGAGATGAAGAGCCATGTGAAGGTTTCAGTCTGCCTGGTATATTATATGGTACCTAAGCACAAATGTTTGTCAAGTACCAAGGTACCAGCCAGAATGACTCTACTTCCTAATGTTAATAGACTTCACTGTCTGTAACTCTCTTCCTGCTTCTGTTTGTGTGTACATGGCCCCCTCAGTGGCAGATAGCAACTATTGCAGTGTATAGACTAGTTTAACCCCAAAATCATAGTCACTAAAATATATTTCAGATTTCTCTAAGGGTTTTGGGACCAAAAGTCACTACTATCCTGTTACCCTCTACTGAAAAATAGACTGCTAATGATTACAAATATTCGATAATTGGGCGAAATACACCACATTGGCAAATTCAATATTTCAGTATATAAGAAACTATATGATAAATGTTCTCAATGTGCTAGACATTGATAGATTTGAGGGGTCATCTGCTACAGAGATGTAGTCTAGTGATGGGGACTAGACCAAGACCTCCACAAACTCTCACTTTAAACCAGGTCAGGGTTCAGGGTCCTCCGGACCACAACCCAGTCTGATGTGGTTTTACGTTCAACAAGAACGCTCTCTGTCTCTCTCCCACTTCTTTTAAAGATTTTAGTAATAATTTTACCCGACCAGAGGTCGAATCATGCATCCTACGAAACATGACCTGCCATGCCGCGCTGCTTCATAACACCTGCTCGCTTAATCCGGAAGCCAGCCGCACCAATATGTCGGAGGAAACACCATTCAACTGACGACTGAGGTCAGCTTGCAGGCGCCAGTCCCACCACAAGGAGTCGCTAGAGCGCGATGAGCCAAGGAAAGCCCCCAGGCCAAACCCTGCCCTAACCCAAACGACGCTGGGTCAATTGTGCACCGCCCTATGGGACTCACGCTCATGGCTGGCTGTGACACAGCCTGGGATAAAACCCCAGGCAGTAGTGACACCTCAACACTGCAGTGCAGTGCCTTTTACCGCTGTGCCAATCGGGAGGCCCCTTTATCCCCTTTCTATACAGGAAATGAACCCTGGTCATGTACAGCTCATAACCACAGATGTCCTCCAAGCCAAAGTGTTAAAGTTAATTCAGGAAGCTGCATTACCAGAATGCTGCAAGTTTCAGCTAAACTCATTCCACGACGTCATGTTATACTACTGAGCAATGCATCCAACACAGCAAACTACTTCACACTCAAACTCACACACATTGTTTTTTGCTTTGGTACAATTTTCATACATATGTTGTAACGTT
>NW_028165045.1:15000-88000 GCF_964263955.1 Coregonus lavaretus
TTCTTTCCACAGGGCCGTGGGGCGAGACAGGGATGCAGTTTATGCCCCACCCTCTTCAACATATATACAGTAGGGAGAACAAGTATTTGATACACTGCCGATTTTGCAGGTTTTCCTACTTACAAAGCATGTAGAGGTCTGTAATTTTTTATCATAGGTACACTTCAACTGTGAGAGACGGAATCTAAAACAAAAATCCAGAAAATCACATTGTATGATTTTTAAGTAATTAATTTGCATTTTATTGCATGACATAAGTATTTGATACATCAGAAAAACAGAACTTAATATTTGGTACAGAAACCTTTGTTTGCAATTACAGAGATCATACGTTTCCTGTAGGTCTTGACCAGGTTTGCACACACTGCAGCAGGGATGTTGGCCCACTCCTCCATACAGACCTTTTCCAGATCCTCCAGGTTTCGGGGCTGTCGCTGGGCAATACGGACTTTCAGCTCCCTCCAAAGATTTTCTATTGGGTTCAGGTCTGGAGACTGGCTAGGCCACTCCAGGACCTTGAGATGCTTCTTACGGAGCCACTCCTTAGTTGCCCTGGTTGTGTGTTTCGGGTCGTTGTCATGCTGGAAGACCCAGGCACGACCCATCTTCAATGCTCTTACTGAGGGAAGGAGGTTGTTGGCCAAGATCTCGCGATACATGGCCCCATCCATCCTCCCCTCAATACGGTGCAGTCGTCCTGTCCCCTTTGCAGAAAAGCATCCCCAAAGAATGATGTTTCCACCTCCATGCTTCACGGTTGGGATGGTGTTCTTGGGGTTGTACTCATCCTTCTTCTTCCTCCAAACACGGCGAGTGGAGTTTAGACCAAAAAGCTCTATTTTTGTCTAATCAGACTACATGACCTTCTCCCATTCCTCCTCTGGATCATCCAGATGGTCATTGGCAAACTTCAGAAGGGCCTGGACATGCGCTGGCTTGAGCAGGGGGACCTTGCGTGCGCTGCAGGATTTTAATCCATGACGGCGTAGTGTGTTACTAATGTTTTTTTTTGAGACTGTGGTCCCAGCTCTCTTCAGGTCATTGACCAGGTCCTGCCGTGTAGTTCTGGGCTGATCCCTCACCTTCCTCATGATCATTGATGCCCCACGAGGTGAAATATTGCATGGAGCCCCAGACCGAGGGTGATTGACCGTCATCTTGAACTTCTTCCATTTTCTAATAATTGCGCCAACAGTTGTTGCCTTCTCACCAAGCTGCTTGCCTATTGTCCTGTAGCCCATCCCAGCCTTGTGCAGGTCTACAATTTTATCCCTGATGTCCTTACACAGCTCTCTGGTCTTGGCCATTGTGGAGAGGTTGGAGTCTGTTTGATTGAGTGTGTGGACAGGTGTCTTTTATACAGGTAACGAGTTCAAACAGGTGCAGTTAATACAGGTAATGAGTGGAGAACAGGAGGGCTTCTTAAAGAAAAATGAACAGGTCTGTGAGAGCCGGAATTCTTACTGGTTGGTAGGTGATCATATACTTATGTCATGCAATAAAATGCAAATTAATTACTTAAAAATCATACAATGTGATTTTCTGGATTTTTGTTTTAGATTCCGTCTCTCACAGTTGAAGTGTACCTATGATAAAAATTACAGACCTCTACATGCTTTGTAAGTAGGAAAACCTGCAAAATCGGCAGTGTATCAAATACTTGTTCTCCCCACTGTATCAACGAATTGGCGAGGGCACTAGAACAGGCTGCAGCACCCGGCCTCACCCTACTTGAATCTGAAGTCAAATGTCTACTGTTTGCTGATGATCTGGTGCTTCTGTCACCAACCAAGGAGGGCCTACAGCAGCACCTAGATCTTCTGCACAGATTCTGTCAGACCTGGGCCCTGACAGTAAATCTCAGTAAGACAAAAATAATGATGTTCCAAAAAAGGTCCAGTTGCCAGGACCACAAATACAAATTCCATCTAGACACCGTTGCCCTAGAGCACACAAAAAACTATACATACCTCGGCCTAAACATCAGCGCCACAGGCCTTCTATGCCATCAAAAGAAACATAAAATTCGACATACCAATTAGGATCTGGCAAAAAATACTTGAATCAGTTATAGAACCCATTGCCCTTTATAGTTTTGAGGTCTGGGGTCCGCTCACCAACCAAGAATTCACAAAATGGGACAAACACCAAATTGAGACTCTGCATGCAGAATTCTGCAAAAATATCCTCAGTGTACAACGAAAAACACCAAATAATATATGCAAAGCAGAATTAGTGCGATACCCGCTAATTATCAAAATCCAGAAAAGAGCCGTTAAATTCTATAACCACTTAAAAGTAAGTGATTCCAAAACCTTCCATAACAAAGCCATCACCTACAGAGAGATGAACTTGGAGAAGAGTCCCCTAAGTAAGCTGGTCCAGGGGCTCTGTTCACAAACACAAACAGACCCCAGAGAGCCCCAGGACAACAACAACAACAAAATTAGACCCAACCAAATCATGAGAAAACAAAAAGAGAATTACTTGACACATTGGAAAGAATTAACAAAAAAACAGAGCAAACTAGAATGCTATTTGGCTCTAAACAGAGAGTACACAGTGGCAGATTACCTGACTACTGTGACTGACCCAAACTTAAGGAAAGCTTTGACTATGTACAGACTCAGTGAGCATAGCCTTGCTATTGAGAAAGGCTGCCGTAGGCAGACCTGGCTCTCAAGAGAAGACAGGCTATGTGCACACTTCCCACAAAATGAGGTGGAAACTGAGCTGCACTTCCTAACCTCCTGCCAAATGCATGACCATATTAGAGACACATATTTCCCTCTGATTACAGAGATCCACAAAGAATTCGAAAACAAGCCCATTTTTGATAAACTCCCTTATCTACTGGGTGAAAAGCCACAGTGTGCCATCACAGCTGCAAGATATGTGACCTGTTGCCACAAGAAAAGGGCAACCAGTGAAGAACAAACCCCATTATAAATACAACCCATATTTATGTTTATTTATTTTTCCATTTGTACTTTCACTATTTGCACATTGTTACAACACTGTATATATACAGTGAGGGAAAAAAGTATTTGATCCCCTGCTGATTTTGTACGTTTGTCCACTGACAAAGACATGATCAGTCTATAATTTTAATGGTAGGTTTATTTGAACAGTGAGAGACAGAATAACAACAAATAAATCCAGAAAAACGCATGTAAAAAATGTTATAAATTGATTTGCATTTTAATGAGGGAAATAAGTATTTGACCCCTCTGCAAAACATGACTTAGTACTTGGTGGCAAAACCCTTGTTGGCAATCACAGAGGTCAGACGTTTCTTGTAGTTGGCCACCAGGTTTGCACACATCTCAGGAGGGATTTTGTTCCACTCCTCTTTGCAGATCTTCTCCAAGTCATTAAGGTTTTGAGGCTGACGTTTGGCAACTTGAAACTTCAGCTCCCTCCACAGATTTTCTATGGGATTAAGGTCTGGAGACTGGCTAGGCCACTCCAGGACCTTAATGTGCTTCTTCTTGAGCCACTCCTTTGTTGCCTTGGCCGTGTGTTTTTTTGAACAGGGGGACCTTGCGGGCGCTGCAGGATTTCAGTCCTTCACGGCATAGTGTGTTACCAATTGTTTTCTTGGTGACTATGGTCCCAGCTGCCTTGAGATCATTGACAAGATCCTCCCGTGTAGTTCTGGGCTGATTCCTCACCGTCCTCATGATCATTGCAACTCCACGAGGTGAGATCTTGCATGGAGCCCCAGGCCGAGGGAGATTGACAGATCTTTTGTGTTTCTTCCATTTGCGAATAATCGCACCAACTGTTGTCTCCTTCTCACCAAGCTGCTTGGCGATGGTCTTGTAGCCCATTCCAGCCTTGTGTAGGTCTACAATCTTGTCCCTGACATTCTTGGAGAGCTCTTTGGTCTTGGCCATGGTGGAGAGTTTGGAATCTGATTGATTGATTGCTTCTGTGGACAGGTGTCTTTTATACAGGTAACAAACTGAGATTAGGAGCACTCCCTTTAAGAGTGTGCTCCTAATCTCAGCTCGTTACCTGTATAAAAGACACCTGGGAGCCAGAACTCTTTCTGGTTGAGAGGGGGTCAAATACTTATTTCCCTCATTAAAATGCAAATCAATTTATAACATTTTTGACATGCGTTTTTCTGGATTTTTTTTATTTTATTCTGTCTCTCACTGTTCAAATAAACCTACCATTAAAATTATAGACTGATAATTTCTTTGTCAGTGGGCAAACGTACAAAATCAGCAGGGGATCAAAAAAAAATTTTCCCCTCACTGTACATAATATGACATTTGAAATGTCTTTATACTTTTGGAACTTCTGAGTGTAATGTTTACTGTTAATATTTCTGTTTATTTCACTTTTGTTTACTATCTACTTCACTTGCTTTGGCAATGTTAACATATGTTTCCCATGCCAATAAAGCCCTTAAATTGAATTGAAATTGAATTGAACTGAGAGAGAGAGAGAGAGAGAGAGAGAGAGACAGAGACAGAGAGAGACAGAGAGAGACAGAGAGAGACAGAGAGAGAGAGAGAGAGCGAGAGAGAGACAGAGACAGAGAGAGACAGAGAGAGAGAGACAGAGAGAGAGAGAGAGGGAGAGAGAGAGAGAGGTGCCAGGAGAAGCAGAGGGGGATCTTACAACCTAGAGGTCCAGTGACGAGAGCTCTAACACCACCGTCTCAAAAGCCTAGGCCTCAGACGGAGGCAGTAGAACTCTCAGGTACCGTAGCAAGCCACAAGGATCTAGGTTAATAAGCTAAGTATGTTAAAGGGCCTAATACAGAGCTACCATGTATAGTGTGCCTCCTTATCTCTACTGAGGCTAATCCCAATTACAACCTTTAGAATACTCCAACAGACAGACATAGGCTGTGTCTCAATCCAAAGGCAGTACAGTATCCTTGTGGATTGAGGCAGAGCTGTAGCCTTCCATACAGATCAAAGGTTAAATGAGACAATTGCGTAACCATGGTTATCACGTGCAACCCCTCAATCATGGGGTCTGACATGGGGGGGAGGGTATAGAGACACCTGACAGCTTCATTACACACACGTGTGCATGCCTCTAGCTGCCTCACTCTGTTTGGTTCTGTACCAGCTGTGCCAAGGCAAACACAGGCTGCAAGGTAATATGGGACCAGTTTGTGTGTTTCTATGTGAGCCCCATGTTCACGGGCTTGACACGCTTGTTATCTCAGCCAGTTCTTTCTGCTGCCAAGAAACCAGCAGTGAGGGAATGCAGCCGCGAGACAAGAGTTAGGGTAGGGCGGTCTCAGGTTCCGTTGGTGTAGCAGAGGGGCTATAGAGGCGTGAAAGCTCATCCGGCTTCACATTCTTGGATCCCGGGCTGAAGGAGATGGTGAAGTTGAACCGAGTGAATAGCAGGGCCTGTCGAGATTGCCTGGAGTTGAGGCGCTTGGCGGTGTGGAGATATTCCAGGTTCTTGTGATCCATCCACACTATGAAAGGGTGTTCCTTCCTCTCTAACCAGTGCCTCCACTCCTCTAATGCCATCTTAACCGTGAAGAGTTCTCGGTTACCCGCGTCGTAATTCCTTTCAGTGGTGTTGAGACGATGGGAGAGGAAAGTGCAGGGATGCAACATTTGGTCTTGGGCCGAACGCTGGGACAGGACAGACCCCAATCTGATGTCCAAGGCGTCGACCTCCAACACGAACTGCCGGGACTGATCCGGATGGATTAGGATGGGGGCGGTTGTGAATCGGTGCTTGAGGTCCAAGAACGCCTGGTCTGCAGCTGGAGACCACGTGAACGGGACCTTGGGAGAGGTGAGTGCTGAAAAACATGGAGGACATGTTCTTGAGCCAAGCGGGAAAAAACGAGAATGTCATTGAGGTAGACGAACACGAACTGGTTCAACATGTCACAGAGAACATTGTTAACCAGGGCCTGGAACACTGCAGGAGCGTTGGTCAGTCCGAATGGCATAACAAGGTATTCGTAGTGCCTGCTAGCCGTGTTAAAGGATGTCTTCCACTCGTCCCCTTCCCGTATCCTTACCAGATGGTAGGCGTTCAGGAGGTCCAACTTGGAGAAGATGGTAGCCCCCTGGAGAGACTCAAAAGCCAAGGCGATGAGGTGAAGTGGGTAACGTTTTTTAACCGTGATGTCATTCAGGCCCCGGTAGTCGATACGCAGGCGCAAGGTTTTGTCCTTCTTCTCCACAAAGAAGAACCCTGTGCCGGCGGGGGAGGCAGAATGACGGATACACCCTGCAGCCAGGGAGTCCCCAGTGTACTCATACCTCCTGATGAGCCGGGTCTTTTTACAGGACAGGTAGAAATATAATGACAGCCCTAGGTGTTCATTCTGTGTAACCATTCGGCAGGAGACAATCTAGCTCTGCCAAGTTGCATAGGCGAGTCGGCAACCCTCTGTGATTTCTGAGAGAACTCGGGTGACATCGGATTCACTCGGAAGTGTAGACTTTGGGGATTTCCGCGATTCCTTGGAGGCGAGGTGGAAATTGAGGACGTGCGAGGGCAACCGGAACAGAAGATGAGGGAGTACTGGGAGAGAAAAGCCTGGCAGGTTCCAGAATCTCCAGCATAGCACTCCGGAGGCAAGCAAGGTTCTCGGGACACCCTGGTAGGCTGGGAAGAAATGCCGCTGGTGGCGGGGTTGCTGAGAGTCTGGGGGATTAAAGTAGTGGCTGCTGCCTAATAGACAATCTGCTGACTTTCTCCGGCAATGTATGGCAAGCACAGCCGTGGCTTTCAGCCAAGGTCTGGAATCCTTCCATAAGGTTGTGAAGTAACTCCTCGTGTCTTGCAATGGTGGCTCAGTGGGAGGAGACGGCGTCGCAGAGCTTGTCCGAGTCTGCTGGGTCAGCCAGTTTGTACTATCAGGAATCAGCATAAGACCCATATGCAAACAGTTCAAATCATAGATGATTATTACAAAACAGTGGGCAGGCAAACGACAGGTCAAGGGCAGGCAGAGGTCAGTAATCCAGGGCAGAGTCAATAAGGTAGAGAACGGCAGGCAGGCTCAGGGTCAGGTCAGGCAGAGGTTTGTAAACCAGGTCAGAGTCAGATAGGTCCAGGACAGCAGGCATGCTCGGAGTCAGGACAGGTAGAATAGGTCAGAACCGGGAGAACTAGAAAACAGGGACTAGAGAGAATAGAAGTACGGGAAAAACACGCTGGTAGGCTTGACGTAACAAGACAAACTGGCAACAGACAAACAGAAAACACAGGTAGAAATGCACAGGGGATACTGGGGAAAATGGGCTACACCTGGAGGGGGATGGAGACAAGCACAAGACAGGTGAAACAGATCAGGGTGTGTTGTGGAAAATAACCACTATACTTTATTACAAATAAGGTCTTACAGAGTTTTTGTTGCATCAAGAAATTACTTTATTAAAGTTTTCAACAAGCCGATACCAGTCTGCAGAGGGGCACACATCCTTAAGGTCTCCCTCCATCTTATATAGTCCTCTTCAGTTTTCCCGCTCTTTTATTCCTCCGCCCACTTCCTTTGTCCCTGAGGACGGCTGAACTATTACTCCAACCAATCACCCGCTCCCCTGTCTTGCACACACACTCATGTTTAGTTTAAACATGACAAGGCCCTAAATTACACAAACCTCACCCCCTCATGCTGTAATCAATCAAGAAGATACCAAGGAGACAAAGGTCTAGCCCAAACTCTATTCAACCCTGGTGCTGCTCCCTTCACTGTGTTTGAAGAGAGAGACCAAAACAAACGGCCAAATTCAGTTAGCCACAAAGAATGTTAACTATATGTTCATGATTAACTCAATTTTATCTGATAATCCATTAAAAATACACATCAGGTGTGACAAATGTCCATTGTGCAATATAGACAGTATAGTACATTTTATTATCGCAGTACAGTATTTATTATACATAGTAGCTACTATACTATACTATCTATACTTTTGATCATGATTAGTTACAGGCATAGGACAATTAAATAGGTGTTAGAAATAAGATGATGATGTAAAATACAAGTGACAAGGGTAAAAGGTGGATGGAAAATAACTAATAACATATATGTGGTAACAATGAAAACAAACACAGCAGACTGTCTTCAGTAGTTTATGGACACAAAAGGATAGAGGGGTCTTTCTGGCGTGGGTTAAGAGGTATGACAGAAGCATATTGGAGGCAGATAGATGTTGTGACACAGTAGAGGGGAGTGGGCTGTCCTTCCAGGATAAGGACTCCACCAAGGTCACTCAGTCAGTCACTGCTGTGCTGCTGCTGCCCTCTGCTGGAGAGAACGTGTAACATTCAGTCACAATCACTGTGGTGACATTTCCAATAGATAGTGATCTAAAATCAGCTTCCCCTCCCCCAATCCTAACCTTAACCTTTAGTGGGATTTAAAAAAAAAATCTGACCGAAGATCAGCATCTAGGGGCAACTTCACCCTAAACCCAGGCACACTCCACACTGTAATGTTATGGATACACACTGAAAACAATGAGGTTAGCTGGTCACAACGTGATTATACAGTTTTTCATGCAGCAAAACTAAAAAGACTAAGAAAGATTTGTGTGATTAAAGAGTGACGTTTACTACACATAGCAATGTGGTGTTGTCTGTATCTTTGTTGAGAAATCAGCATCATCTGGTACAACAGACAGAGGAGACACCAACACTGACCTGTGTGGTCACCTGTAGAGCTAGTGAGCTGTAGACCACATTATCATCTGGTTCTGCTGCCTACAGAGGAGGAACAGGTAGAGAGGTGAACAGGGACAGTTCTGTTATAATGGAGAGTACAGTTTAAAACACAGTTCTCTGTGAAAGACAGTTGTAATTGTGATATGTGACATAAAGGTGATATATTATGCCTATAGGTATAATGGTGACATAACCATGACTATATTAACACTGAGGAAACAATCACCTACTGTTGTTTCTGATAACATAATACTAGCTGTGGCTAATCAGCAGAGCAGCTTTACCTTGGCCTGTACTTTTAGTTGAGCCTTGTGCTGGGGGATGACAGTGCTGTATGTGACATCATCATCATCTTCAGGAAATGGGGCCTGCTGGTAGAGAGAGACCCACATAACAAAAATGTATTGTTATATTGTTATAGTGTACATTTACCTATTGCTTGTTCCAAGACAGAAAATGATACTGTAAATACAATTGTTTTCTAAAACAGATGCAAACAGCCATAATGTTGTCTAAGACCAACGATGCATGTAGACATATGTTGACCTTCTGTTCTGTCCTGAACTGATCAGGAATCACAGTGCTGTACATCACGTCATGGTGGTTGTCTGGGTTTGGGCTCTGAGAAATGGACAGGACAGAAGGTAAACATATGGCTACATGCATAGGAAGACAGAGTATTGGAACTTCATATACTCAGCTCAACACTGCAGGAATTGAGTAGAGAGATAGAGAGAGAGAGAGAGAGAGAGAGAGAGAGAGAGAGAGAGAGAGAGAGAGAGAGAGAGAGAGAGAGAGAGAGAGAGAGAGAGAGAGAGAGAGAGAGAGAGAGAGAGAGAGAGAGAGAGAGAGTGAGAACCCAAGCTCACACTACATAGATAGAGGAGAGAGAAAGATAGAGAGAGAACCTTAGCTCCATGCATAGGAAGACAGAGTATTGGAACTTCATATACTCAGCTCAACACTGCAGGAATTGAGTAGAGAGATAGAGAGAGAACCCCAGCTCACACTGAAGAGATGGAGGAGAGAGAGAGAGAGAGAGAGAGAGAGAGAGAGAGAGAGAGAGAGAGAGAGAGAGAGAGAGAGAGAGTGAGAACCCAAGCTCACACTACAGAGATGGAGGAGAGAGAGAGAGAGAGAGAGAGAGAGAGAGAGAGAGAGAGAGAGAGAGAGAGAGAGAGAGAGAGAACCCCAGCTCACACTGAAGAGATGGAGGAGAGAGAGAGAGAGAGAAAGAGAGAAAGAGAGAGAGAACCTTAGCTCCATGCAGAGATGGAGTGATTGGTTCTAGCCCAAGATCTCCACAGACCTAAACCAGGTTTATTCAGTTTGTACCTGCTGTGCTGTTTCTCTGGTCTGGCTCACTGTGCTGTATGTAATGTCCTGCTCAGGGTCAGCAGACTGCAAAGAAATAAATAGCAAAGAGATACAGGACTTGTCTATTTACCAACTAAACCACAGTTTGTTTCCATGATAAGCCTGGAAAGAGGAGCTAAACTCCTTTACCACATAATAATATAATAATATGCCATTTAGCAGACGCTTTTATCCAAAGCGACTTACAGTCATGTGTGCACATTAAAATGTGGTATCACACATATTTTGCACACTAAGTGAATGTCAAGAATGCACAGAACTGGTTTAGAAATAGACATGAGCTGTAATGCTGTAAATGATAGGATGCAGTCAGAGGTATATTTAGTGAACTGACAGCTTCCTGATCTCTGTCTTTTAAACAGCATTTGTCAACGTCTTTGTCACACTCTGGCTCTGGGACTTTTATGTTTAGTCAGGGTGTGTAGATTTCCGTGTGTTTTGTACTGTGTGTAGTGTCTAGGTGTTCGCGTTCTATGTTTGGTCAGTGACTCCCAATCGGAGGTAACGAGTGTCAGCTGTCGGCTCGTTATCTCTGATTGGGAGCCATATTTAAAATGTCTGTGTTCACCTTGTGGTTGTGGGTTTTTGTTCTATGTTCAGTCGGTGTACTGAGGACGTTACGGATCGTGTTTTGTTTTGTCGTGTATTCAACATTAAAGTCATCATGTTCACTCCCAACGCTGCGCTTTGGTCCTACTTCATTGGCGATCGTGACAGAAAAACCCACCATACAACGACCAAGCAGCGTGTCCAGGAACAGACACAGGAGGTGACTCTGGTGGATGTCCTCCTCGGTTGGGGGCAGATTACCGAGGAGGAGGCCGTCCGGTACCGGAGGGCTATGAAGGGGGAGACCCAGGCAGAAGAGGAGCAGCGGCGTCAGCAGTGGCATCGTCGGACGGACGAGAGGCACCCCCAATAATTTTTTAGGGGGGGGCACAGGGCATGGACGACGGGGCTAACGGAGGCAGAGAAGGGGCGAATTCAAGAGGCCACCAGGTTACGGGGGCTACTGGTTAAAGGAGGGAAAGGAGATGTAGAGGCACGGCGTGAGAGACTGAGGTGTGTATCCAGTCCGGTCCGGCCCGTTCCAGTTCCCGGGGTAGAGCCAGTGGTGTGTGTCCCCAGTACGGTCCGGCCTGGTACGGCCCCTCGCACCAAAGGGACGGTGCGCGTCTCCAGCCCGGTCCGACCTGTTCCTGCCTCTCGCACAAGGCCTACGGTGTGCTTCGCCAGCCCAGCCCGGCCTGTTCCTGCTCCCCGCACTAGCCCTGAGATGCGTGTCCTCAGCCCGGGACCACCAGTTCCGGCACCACGCACTAGGCCTTATGTGCGTCCCCAGGGTCCTGCATGCCCTGTTCCTTCTCCCCGCACTAGACCTGAGATGCGTGTCCTCAGCCCGGTACCTCCGGTTCCGGCACCACGCACCAGGCCTATAGTGCGTCTCGGCCGGCCAGAGTCTGCCGTCTGCCCAACGGCGCCTGAACTGCCCGTCTGCCCAACGGCGCTTGAACTGCCCGTCTGCCCAACGGTGCCTGAACTGCCCGTCTGCCCAACGCCGTCTGAACTGTCCGTCGGCCAAGCGCTGCATGAACTGCCCGTCTGTACTGAGCCTGCTAAGCCGCCCGTCTGCCATGAGCCTTCAGAGCCGTCCGCCAGACCGGAGCCGCTAAAGCCTTCCGCCAGACAGGAGCCGCTAGAGCCTTCCGCCAGACAGGATCAGCCAGAGCCTTCCGCCAGACAGGATCAGCCAGAGCCTTCCGCCAGACAGGATCAGCCAGAGCCTTCCGCCAGACAGGATCAGCCAGAGCCTTCCGCCAGACAGGATCAGCCAGAGCCTTCCGCCAGACAGGATCAGCCAGAGCCTTCCGCCAGCCATGAGCAGCCAGATCCGTCAGCCAGCCATGAGCAGCCAGATCCGTCAGCCAGCCATGAGCAGCCAGATCCGTCAGCCAGCCATGAGCAGCCAGATCCGTCAGCCAGCCATGAGCAGCCAGATCCGTCAGCCAGCCATGAGCCGTCCAGCCAGGATCCGCCAGAGCCGTCCAGCCAGGATCCGCCAGAGCCGTCCAGCCAGGATCCGCCAGAGCCGTCCAGCCAGGATCCGCTAGAGCCGTCCAGCCAGGATCCGCCAGCCAGCCAGGATCCGCCAGAGCCAGCCAGCCAGGATCCGCCATTCAGTCCGGTGCTGCCCCTTAGTCCGGTGCTGCCCCTTAGCCTGGTGCTGCCCCTTAGTCCGGTGCTGCCCCTTAGCCTGGTGCTGCCCCTTAGTCCGGTGCTGCCCCTTATCCTGGTGCTGCTCCTTATCCTGGTGCTGCTCCTTATCCTGGTGCTGCCCCTTAGTCCGGTGCTGGCCCTTAATCTAGTGGGGTTAAGGTGGAGGGTGGTCATTTGGAGGAGGCTACGTAAGCGGGTAGTGACTATGGTGGGGTGGTGGTCTAGGCCGGAGCCAGAACCGCCACCGAGGAGGTATGCCCGCCCAGCCCTCCCCTGTTTGGGGGTTTTGAGGCGCGGTCGCAGTCCGCGCCTTTAGGGGGGGGTACTGTCACACCCTGGTTCTGGGACTCATTATGTTGAGCCAGGGTGTGTGCAGTCTATGTGTTTATGTTCTATGTTGGGTGTCTAGGTGTTCGCGTTCTATGTTTGGTCAGTGACTCCCAATCGGAGGTAACGAGTGTCAGCTGTCGGCTCGTTATCTCTGATTGGGAGCCATATTTAAAATGTCTGTGTTCACCTTGTGGTTGTGGGTTTTTGTTCTATGTTCAGTCGGTGTACTGAGGACGTTACGGATCGTGTTTTGTTTTGTCGTGTATTCAACATTAAAGTCATCATGTTCACTCCCAACGCTGCGCTTTGGTCCTACTTCATTGGCGATCGTGACAGAAAAACCCACCACAACGAGACCAAGCAGCAGTTGGATAACGAGTGGTGGAGCCAGAAGAGCGAAGGTTGGGAGAGGACATTAGAGGCCTGGTCCACGGGGAGGAGAGACCCCCAGAAAATTTTTAGGGGGGGGCTCACGACGTCGGGGCAGCAGGAGTACGGGATTGAGGAGTGCAGAAGGTTGGCAGAGGAGGCCGCCAGGTTAAGGGGGCCACTGGTCACGAAGGGGAAGGAAGGTGTGGAGGCAGGGCGAAAGGTGCTGGGGTGTGTTGCCAGTCCGGTCCGGCCCGTTCCTGATCCCCGTGGGGGGCCAGGGGTGTGTGTCCCCAGCGCGGTCCTGTCTGTTCCTGCTCCCCGCGCCGGGTCTGTGGTGCGTTTCGTCGGCCCTGTCCGGCCCGTGCCTGCTCCCCGCGCCAAGCCGGTGATGCGCGTCGCCAGCCCGGCCCGGCCTGTTCCTGCTCCCCGCACCAGGTCTGTGGTGCGTTTCGTCGGCCCTGTCCGGCCCGTGCCTGCTCTCCGCGCCAAGGCTGTGGTGCGTGTCGCCAGCCCGGTTCGGCCTGTTCCTGCTCCCCGGCTCAAGTCTGTGGTGCGTCTTGTCAGCCCTGTCCGGCCTGTTCCTGCAACACGCACCAGGCCAAGGGTGCGTTTCGTCAGCCCTGTCCGGCTCGTTCCTGCTCTCCGCACCAGGTCTGTGGTGCGCGTTGCCAGCCCATTCCGGTCCGTTCCTGTTCCACGCACCAAGCCAGGGGCGCGTGTCGTCAGTCCGGTTCCGGCCAGCGGGGCTAGGCAGGACCGGGGGTACTTTGGGGGGGTTGGAGAGGAAGTGGGGAGGAGGCCCGGAGCCGGAGCCGCCGCCGAGGAGGAAAGCCCACCCAGCCCTCCCCTGTTTGCTTGTATTTGGGCGCGGTCGCAGTCCGCGCCTTTGGGGGGGGGTACTGTCACACTCTGGCTCTGGGACTTTTATGTTTAGTCAGGGTGTGTAGATTTCCGTGTGTTTTGTACTGTGTGTAGTGTCTAGGTGTTCGCGTTCTATGTTTGGTCAGTGACTCCCAATCGGAGGTAACGAGTGTCAGCTGTCGGCTCGTTATCTCTGATTGGGAGCCATATTTAAAATGTCTGTGTTCACCTTGTGGTTGTGGGTTTTTGTTCTATGTTCAGTCGGTGTACTGAGGATGTTACGGATCGTGTTTTGTTTTGTCGTGTATTCAACATTAAAGTCATCATGTTCACTCCCAACGCTGCGCTTTGGTCCTACTTCATTGGCGATCGTGACAGTCTTGACTGCTATAAGACCTTGGGTTCAGAATATGGGACCTTTTATGTCAACTCATTGATAACCAACTGAAGAGGTAACACTCGACAAATGGTAGATGATCTGAACTCAAGAACAGAAAAGCAGATGGTTGAAAATAATATAATATAGTAAATTAAGTGTATCCTACCACTGAGTTGTTAGTTGTCTGGTCCTTGGCCTTATTGTCCTCTGGAATAAATCAAATCAAATGTATTTGTCACATGCGCCGAATAGACCTTACCGTGAAATACTTAGTTACAAGCCCTTAACCAACAATGCAGTTCAAGAAATAAGCACAGATGGTTAGGAGCCTGTAAAACGGCAGCCCCTCCAGTGCCATTATTCATAAAGAGAGGAAGATGTCAATTACTTCTGAGATTGTTATAGTACAATAATACCTCTGAATGGATTTCTTATAGACAATTCCACCAAATATTTTCTGTCATTCAAGATAAATCACAGGCAAGCAATATAATGTTGTTCACAATGACAATACGTTTTGTATTTTTCTAAACTATTCTCGTTTTTATATTCACATAAAATGACTACTTACTATGCTTTGTCCACATCTTCCATGTGACTAGGATACCAGCTGTCACCACCACCAACATGCCCCAAGGAATCAGTAGGACTTTCACATCTATGGACCTAATGGATTACATAGAAGAACTTTAATTAAAAATACAATTAAATTAGATCATTATAAATGTATCAATTGTGAAAAAGTAATAACTTGTTGTATGAACTTTTGTGATAAATGGAACAATTATTTAGATATTCACATGTGTGGAAGAAGACCATGCAACTGAAGAGATTACATGATTATTATTGAGATTATTACTATACAAATAACGTTTTTTTTTGTGTGTAACTCGCCCTTGCAAACAAGTGAGAATAACACCAAAATTGATGCTACTTATCAAAAAAAAAATTATACTCAAGAGGAAGTGCTAACAGTCTCTATATGCATTTAGGGAGGGTGTTTGGTTAGCTTTAACTGTTGTAGTGTATGATGGAATTGTAATGTTTCTTTGTGTTCATATTATCTAACAATTGCCATAATATGTGGGATAATACAGCTGAATGAGTGATAATAACCTCTGGTGGACGTCCTCCTTGTTCCCCTCAGCTCCTTGACTTGTGTTGTCAGTCTGAACAGGCTCAGCAGTTGGAGAGACATAGGGTTGTTGATTGGTTGGAGCTTGGGTTGCTGTGAGGTAAAACAACAATGGCATCAATGAAATTACTGGTATACCAGATAGTCAGGTTGTATAGCAACATCACATTCATAGTTAATATTACAATTAATTCCAGATGATGCCACTGGATAAAACAAAGTGAATCATGTTTGATCATAAAGTATGTGATTGATCTACTCACTTGACGTCATTGTAGTGGTTCTATGTGTTGCAGTTTGTTGACTGACAGTGATGTGAACAGGCAACTCTAGTCCTCCCACTTCACACCAATACCAGTCAGTGTTCTCCATCTTCAGTCCACTCATAGTCACTGTTAAGACTTTTCTGTTGTTGGCCAGACTGATATGTAATGTAATATCAATTAATGTCACTGATGTTCCATGTAAAGTCCCAGAATACGACACACAATCACCACCCATCCTGCACCACTTTATATCTCCAGAGTTACTATAGTAACAACGGACAGTGACACTCCCTCCTTCTACTCCAGTCACTTCCTGTTGGTCCACATAGAGTTTTGGAGTACCTGAACACAGAGGTAAAAAACAAGAATTCAGAGAAGAAAAATGTGTTTTTACAACAGGCTCCTTACAAATTCCTTAAAGCTGCAGTCTGTGATTGGTACATCCATTGTTAGTCTTTTGAATTCATAATAATTATATATAGCCATTAATTATTGAAGAATTTAAGTTGCCTCACGAGTTTGGTTCAACTGTTACCCCATCATGACCCCAAATATATTCTTGTTTTACTCAGTGGTTTATAAATAATGTAATTGTCAACATGGTCAGTTCTTGCACCTACGTATACAGCATAGCTCTGTCTAAGAATTTCAGACTGGTTGCACATTTATCATTTCATTTGTTGTAAAATGATATTTATAATTGGGTCATTATTTTGTATTTGACATTGCAGGTTTACAGGACAATCCATAGGACATTGCTGAGCACTATTCATTCTACTTTACTAGATACAAGCAGTGAAGGGATCTTACCTAAAGTGACAGATAGGTAGAACCATTGTATCCTGATATCTGGTCCTCCATTGATCTCCACAATACACCTGTAATGCTCAGAGTCCCATGACTTCAGGTTAGTCATGGTCATAGTGAAGATTCTCTTGTTGATGTCATCAGAGATTGAGGCCTTACCACTGATCTTAGGATGGTCAGTGCGTACCACATAAGAACACACTTCCCAACCTAATCCTTTACACCAGTATTTCACATGGTTGATGTGATTCGGATCATATTGACATGGGATGGTGATGGAGCCTCCTGTCTGCACAGACACATACCTCACTGTGGACACATCAACACAAAACACATTTAAATTAGAATTAACATTTAACAGAATCTGTACAAAGGAAAAATACAAAATGAATCACATTGCTCCAACACACAGCTCGTTCATGATTGAGATTGATTATACAGTGTTTTAAGTGAATAGACCCAGGGGACTTCGCCCTTAATTCGTAGAAATAGTACCCTTACCTGCTGAGAGTACAAAGAGGATGAGGGTGAGGATGAGGAAGAGGAGGAGGAGGAGGAGGAGGGAGAGATGAAGAGCCATGTTTATGGTTTCAGTCTGCCTGGTATATTATATGGTACCTGAGTACAAATGTGTGTCAAGGACCAAGGTACCAGCCAGAATGACTCTACTTCCTAATGTTAATAGACTTCACTGTCTGTAACTCTCTTCCTGCTTCTGTTTGTGTGTACATGGCCCCCTCAGTGGTAGATAGCAACTATTGCATCATATGGACTAGTTTAACCCCAAAATCATAGTCACTAAAATATATTTCAGCTTTCTCTAAGGGTTTTGGGACCAAAAGTCACTACTATCCTGTTACCCTCTACTGGAACATTGGCCACTAATGATACAAAGATTTGATAATTGGGTGACATGCACAATATTTCCATTGTCAAAAATCTATATTTCGGTATATAAGAAACTATATGATAAATGTACTCTATGTGCTAGACATTGATAGATTTGAGGGGTCATGTGCTACAGCGATGTAGTGATGGGTACTAGACCAAGACCTCCACAGACTCTCACTTTAAACCAGGTTCATGGTTCAGGGTCCTCCGGACAACAACCCAGTCTGATATTATTTTACGTTCAACAAGAACGCTCTCTGTCTCTCTCCCTTTTCTATACAGGAAATGTACAGCTCACAACCACAGATGTCCTCTAAGCATAAGTGTGAAAGTTAGCTCAGAATGCTGCAAGTTCAAGCTAAACTCATTCCATAATGTCATGTTAAATACTGAGCTATTCATTCTGTTGTTGGCTCCAATACAGCAAACTACTTCAGATACATCAGAATGTCACTCTCAAAATCACAAATGATCTTGAGAATAATAAAATGTCTTTAAAAATATTCATGATTTTTTTTTGGATCGCTTTCATACTATTTTCACATGTATGTGGTAACATTTCACAACTCTTAGTACAAAACTCAAAACAGATCATCAAAAAGGCAGTTTTTTCAAAACTTTAAGCACATTTTCAATTGACTAAGTACAAAACACAAAATCACACAAACCTTTTCACCAAACATGATCAGTGTTTCATCTAGAAATACCTTTCATATAAAGTAATTGCCTTTAACAATGTAATAATCACAATACTTTTCATATGATTCTCTTCACATTTGTTTAAATACATTTGACCATCATGCAATCCAACGGCGCTTAATGGTTAGTCACTTAACCGTTGGTAAACCTATTGATTTTTGACTGGTTTGTCTACTATATATGTATTTAGAGAACTACAGAAATACAATGTGTGTTTGTATAGTATAAACATCTGAATGACATGTATGATACATGATAACCATACATAATGAATATTCATTATTACTAATTGATTACACATAGTCCCCTGTAGCTCAGTTGGTAGAACATGGCGCTTGTAACGCCAGGGTTGTGGGTTCGTTTCCCACGGGGGGCCAGTATGAAAATGTATGCAATCACTAACTGTAAGTCGCTCTGGATAAGAGCATCTGCTAAATGACTAAAATGTAAAACATAGTGCAACCACTATTGGTCACCATATAAAAGGGTGTGTGTGAACACTTGCAATTTCTTTAACAAGGAGCAGGATAGACAGCAAGGGGGAGGGAGAAATCAAAGAACTGGTGGACAAGGGGCTGTCAGAGAGGTGGGCATGGGCCCCATCATAGAGGTGAAAGAGGTGGGCATGGGCCCCATGAAAGAGGTCAAAGAGGTGGGGAGTCGTGAAGGTTTGAGTCTGTGTGTGTGACACAGTATCTGTGTACTAATGTGTAGATCAGTCAAGGACAAAGGCACCAGTCGAGAATGACTCTACTTCCCAATGTTCACAGACCTCACTCTAACTCTTCCTGCTTCTGTTTGTGTGTACATGCCCCCCTCAGTGGCATATAGCAACTATTGCATTATATAGACTAGTTTAACCCAAACTCATAGTTACTACAACGTTGTTCAAGCCCCCATGCAGTTTCATTTTATTTTTAAATCACTGTCTGTGTTCATTTCATGAAAACAAATCAAAAATACATTTTTCATGATTTATTTTCCTGAGCCTCCTTTTGACATTGAAATGCTCTGTGTGATCATGTGTGCGTGTTGATACAAATGTAAATATATTTAAATACAGAGCCCTGATTGGTGGAGAGGATTGTATAGACTAGAGCCTACCCAGCTTACCCCTTCAAAGTAGGAGGATACATATGCAAATAAAACAGAATCAGAATAATCATTTCAGATTGTGATGTCATTCTGTGGGTCAAAAACTCCATCCCACTTGAACAGTCTGAAAATCCTGGCGTTTTTTTCTTCAAAAAGCTCTTACACTAAAAGGGCATTATCCAAATGTGTTACAATTTCACAGTATTATTTCAACCTCATTGTGTGGAAATATAATTTAAAAACAAACAAAAAACTCACATTTTTGACTGCACTGCCCCTTTCAGCAAGGGCTCTTTGGGAGCAATAGTCACGATTATCCTGTTACCTTCTGCTGGAAAATAGGTCACACATTGCCTCCTGGCTAACCACCTGTTCGTCAAGGCTTAGAAGTGCCAATTTCATCAGAAGGCTGTCTCCTTCTTAGGCTACCAAATCAGCCCGCAGGGAGTGAGGATGGACGACAAGAAGGTAGATGCAGTCAGGTTATGGCCAGTCCCGACCACCATAAAGGGGTTACAATGGTTTTTGGGGTTTGCCAACTTCTACCGCAGTTTCATCAGGAACTTCAACTTCGTCGCCGCCCCTCTCACCTCTCTCCTCAAGGGTGGTCCCCGTAGGTTGGTATGGAGCCCAGCAGCCGACGAGGCCTTCCGTCTACTCAAGGGATGTTTCACCTCCGCCCCATTGCTCAAACACTCAGATCCAACGATATCCTTTGTGGTGGAGGTGGACGCTTCAGAGGTGGATGTGGGGGCAGTTCTGTCTCAACGACAGGGTAATCCACAGAAATTGTATCCATGTGCATATATCTCTTAGAAACTGACCCCTGCAGAGAGGAATTAGGAAGTCGGTGATCGAGAGCTCCTGGTGTTGAAGTTGGCATTAGAGGAGTGGAGACACTGGCTGGAGGGCACCAAGGTACCATTCGTCATCCTCACCAACCATTGGAACCTGGAGTACATACGGACAGCGAGGAGGCTGAATCCTAGCTAAGCAAGGTGGGCCCTTTTCTTCACAAGGTTCGACTTCACGCTGACCTATCGCCCAGGTTCAAAGAACACCAAGGCCAATGCCCTGACCCGTCTCTACGATTCGGGAGAGGGTCCTGTCCTAAGTGCATCCTCCCGAGTCGTAGCTCCTGTGGTCTGGGATGTAGATGTTGTCAGGCTCTGGAGAGGGAGCCGCGACCACTAACTGTCCTCCCGAGCGCATCTACGTTCCCACGGGAATAAGGGATTGGCTGCTGACCTTGGCACACACAGCTGTCGTCGCTGGACATCCAGGTATTTCTCGCACTACCCAATCCATCTCTGAGAAGTACTCGTGGCCCACCTTGGCGCAGGGCATCATTTGCTACGTCAACTCCTGTTCCGTATGTGCCCAAACCAAATCCCCCCAGAACGCTCCAGCAGGGAAACTCCTTCCCGTGCCTCAGCGTCCCAGGTCCCATCTATCCACGGACTTAGTTACTGGTCTCCCCTCCTCTGAGGGTTTCACCACCATTTTGGTGGTTGTGGATATATTTTCTAAATCCTGTCATTGAATCCCTCTTTCTGACCTCCCTACCGCTCTCCAGGTCGCTGAGGCACTATTCCAGCAGGTCTTCCGGCATTTTGGCCTTCCAGAGGACATTGTCTCCGACAGTGGCCCCCAATTCACATCATGGGTATGGAGAGCCTTTATGACAGTCAGCCTCATTTCCGGGTATAGGCCTCAGTCCAACGGGCAGGTAGCGAGGATGAACCAGGAGCTGGGGAGGATCCTGAGGAGTCACTGTCAGGACCGGCAGGGAGAGTGGGCTCGACTCCTTCCATGGGCGGAGTACGCCCAGAACTCGCTTCGTCACTCCTCCACTGGGTTGACCCCCTTCCAGTGTGTTCTGGGTTTTCAGCCGGCCCTGGCTCCGTGGAACCCGGGCCAGACCGAAACTCCTGCGGTTGAGTGGTTCAGCCGCACAGAAGAAGTGTGGAGCAATGACCACATGAGACTCCAGCTCGCCGTCCACTGTCAAAAGGAGCAGGCAGACCGCCACCGCAGTGCGACCCCTGTGTACCATCCTGGGGATTGTGTCTGGCTCTCTACCAGGAACCTCCCACTCCACCCTGCAAGAAGCTGAGTCCCCGGTTTCTGGGGCCATTCAAGGTTCTCTGGAGGGTCAACGAGGTGACATATAGGTTACAGCTTCCCAGTGACTACTGTATCTCACCTTCTTTTCATGTCTCCCTTCTCAGGCCGGTGGTTCCTGGTTATGCTGTCCCCCACGACACTCCTTCGCGCCCCCCCCCCCACCCCCCCCCCCCCCTCGACATCGAGGGGGGTCCTGCTTATGCTGTCAGATCTCTACTGGACTCCCGACGTCGTGGTGGTCGGCTCCAGTACCTGGTGGACTAGGAGGGGTATGGCCCAGAGGAGCGGTGTTGGGTTCCGGTGGAGGACATTCTGGATCCCAACATCATCCGTGATTTCCACCTTCGCCGCCCGGACCGGCCCGCTCCTCGTCCTCGGGGCTGCCCCGCTGGTCGGCGTTGTCCTGCGGCTGGAGCCGCGCTTCGGTGGGGGGAGTGGTACTGTCACGTCTACTCCCGCTCCACCCCTTCGGCATTCGACGTCGCCAGTATACTAGATTACATTCCTCTTAAGAGGTGCAGGTTAGTAGCTGGCACAGCCACAAAGTCATAACATCTGCTTTTATACCTAACTCTAACCTTAACCACACTGCTAACCCTAATGCCCAACCTTAAATTCAGACCAAAAAGCTAGTTTTTGTTTTTATACATTTTTACAATAAGCTACAGACAATTTTGACTTTGAAGCTGGCCCATCTAGCGGAAATCGCTCAGTTCTGCCTCAAGGACAATACTCATCACAATAAAGGTCAACCTGCTTAATTAGAAGAAGACACAAATATCTTGAACAACATCTATTGCATAGCTTGCCATAAATGTATGTTGCATTTTACTTTATGGGTTGGTTATATAGGCTTCTTCTAACCCATTGCTTTCTACTACAGATAATAATATGATTAAGGCTATATATTTGCATTTACAAAACAGTCTGTCAGATATTTTGACATTCCAATTAATGTAATACTCCTTGATCTTAAACAATAGGTCTTGGAAATATAAATGAGTCAAATTGTTTTACCTGAGCATAACCTAAAAACTAAGGACTATTAGCCTACACTGTGGTTTCTGATGTTGTTGTCATGGAGGACTGAGTGGGCTCATTGCTTCAAGTTGAAAAATAAAAGCTGCTCTCGGAATGGCATGCTTTGAGCACTACCAAAAAGTGATATTTGCATGTGAAAAATGTATTCCATATGCTGCATTTGCTATGGGTCTATTGTTTACGTTTTTGTTGGTGACACTCTGAAATCTCGATAAGTCTATCAAAAGTGCGTGAGTTTGAGCATGCCATTTTTTTTAAGCACTAATTAAATTGAGCAATAAAAGCCCCACTTTTGAAGCACAATACCATGGGGGGGTTTACATTTTACATTTTAGTCATTTAGCAGACGCTCTTATCCAGAGCGACTTACAGTTAGTGAATACATATTTTTTTATACTGGCCCCCCGTGGGAATCGAACCCACAACCCTGGCGTTGCAAACGCCATGCTCTATCAACTGAGCTACATCCCTGCCGGCCATTCCCTCTCCTACCCTGGACGGCGCTGGGCCAATTGTGCGCCGCCCATGAGTCTCCCGGTCGTGGCCGGCTGCGACAGAGCCTGGATTCGAACCAGGATCTCTAGTGGCACAGTTAGCACTGCGATGCAGTGCCTTAGACCACTGCGCCACTCAGGAGTAGAAGGTAGAAGGTAGAAACTCAAACTTTTATTCCATACACTATGCAGCTGTTGCAAGAGTGCATATTTCACTAGCTGTCCACTGGGGCGTATTCATTGTGCAGATTATGTTGCAAAATGTTGCAAAAAAAGCCAATGGAATGAAACGGGGAGGGACCTACCTGACTTTGTCTGACAGAAACTCTTGTCACAGAGATTCTAAACCCAGAGGCGCAACATTGCGAGACTACCGGGACTACCTTTAGGGTACCTGTCTGGCATCTGTGCTGGTAAGGGAACAGATGCCAGACGGGTAGGATTCCAGTTGAGGTGGTTTAATAACGCTGAAGATGGACAGGCACGGAACAGCACCGCACAGTGTATGTAGTATGGATGGGCTAAGGCACTTAGTTGTCTGGCAAATTTCAACAAGGACGTACACTGGTCTTGGCTAACACAATGAAAGCTACCTGGTGGGAAAACACAAGGATGGCTGGAACTTTCTCTCACTTGACTTCTCTCCAGCTGATCTTCTCTGAGCTGGAGATCGCCCAGCATGCTCTGCTCCACTTCACCGGTGGGCGGAGCTACAGCTCTGATATGATGGACTAATTACTGATATGATTAACTACAAATACTTCACAGCCTTTTGTAGTCACAACTTTGTCTTACCACTCGTGGTAACGTTAGCCATTACACGACTCATTAGCTAGCAAAGTAAACATTCAGAACGTTCATTTAGTGCCAAGTAGTTAGCTAGCATCACGATACATCAAGATACTGAGATATTAAATAGCTGAGATAGTCTGATCTCCACACAGCTTGATCCATATACAAAACATTCATAAGGCACTTTATTCAGCTAGACTAGACTTGTATGAGGATTATGACATGGTACAGTGGGGAAAAAAAGTATTTAGTCAGCCACCAATTGTGCAAGTTCTCCCACTTAAAAAGATGAGAGAGGCCTGTAATTTTCATCATAGGTACACGTCAACTATGACAGACAAAATGAGAAAAAAAATTCCAGAAAATCACATTGTAGGATTTTTTATGAATTTATTGGCATATGATGGTGGAAAATAAGTATTTGGTCAATAACAAAAGTTTCTCAATACTTTGTTATATACCCTTTGTTGGCAATGACACAGGTCAAACGTTTTCTGTAAGTCTTCACAAGGTTTTCACACATTGTTGCTGGTATTTTGGCCCATTCCTCCATGCAGATCTCCTCTAGAGCAGTGATGTTTTGGGGCTGTCGCTGGGCAACACAGACTTTCAACTCCCTCCAAAGATTTTCTATGGGGTTGAGATCTGGAGACTGGCTAGGCCACTCCAGGACCTTGAAATGCTTCTTACGAAGCCACTCCTTCGTTCCCCGGGCGGTGTGTTTGGGATCATTGTCATGCTGAAAGACCCAGCCACGTTTCATCTTCAATGCCCTTGCTGATGGAAGGAGGGTTTCACTCAAAATCTCACGATACATGGCCCCATTCATTCTTTCCTTTACACGGATCAGTCGTCCTGGTCCCTTTGCAGAAAAACAGCCCCAAAGCATGATGTTTCCAACCCCATGCTTCACAGTAGGTATGGTGTTCTTTGGATGCAACTCAGCATTCTTTGTCCTCCAAACATGACGAGTTGAGTTTTTACCAAAAAGTTATATTTTGGTTTCATCTGACCATATGACATTCTCCCAATCCTCTTCTGGATCATCCAAATGCACTTCAGACGGGCCTGGACATGTACTGGCTTAAGCAGGGGGACACGTCTCGCACTGCAGGATTTGAGTCCCTGGCGGCGTAGTGTGTTACTGATGGTAGGCTTTGTTACTTTGGTCCCAGCTCTCTGCAGGTCATTCACTAGGTCCCCCCGTGTGGTTCTGGGATTTTTGCTCACTGTTCTTGTGATCATTTTGACCCCACGGGGTGAGATCTTGCGAGGAGCCCCAGATCGAGGGAGATTATCAGTGGTCTTGTATGTCTTCCATTTCCTAATAATTGCTCCCACAGTTGATTTCTTCAAACCAAGCTGCTTACCTATTGCATATTCAGTCTTCCCAGCCTGGTGCAGGTCTACAATTTTATTTTTGGTGTCCTTTGACAGCTCTTTGGTCTTGGCCATTGTGGAGTTTGGAGTGTGACTGTTTGAGGTTGTGGACAGGTGTCTTTTATACTGATAACAAGTTCAAACAGGTGCCATTAATACAGGTAACGAGTGGAGGACAGAGGAGCCTCTTAAAGAAGAAGTTACAGGTCTGTGAGAGCCAGAAATCTTGCTTGTTTGTAGGTGACCAAATACTTATTTTCCACCATAATTTGCAAATAAATTCATTAAAAATCCTACAATGGGATTTTCTGGATTTTTTTTTCTCAATTTGTATGTCATAGTTGACGTGTACCTATGATGAGAATTACAGGCCTCTCTCATCTTTTTAAGTGGGAGAACTTGCACAATTGGTGGCTGACTAAATACTTTTTTTCCCCACTGTATATCACAAAAAAGAGCGGAGCTCAACTTTCTACATACCTTCTTCGCCATAATGGAAAGGGAACTCAAATATGGCGGCAACGGTGAACTTGACACCAGACCAATACCATTTTATGCCAGGAGAGGGCATAAGAACAATGCATAAGAGCTTGAATAGAGACAACATCTTGGAATTTATTCCCTTTAGAATGAGAATCTAATATTTTGACGAACTTCATACAAATACATGCAAGTGAAAACTGCTCCTGCTACATACAGTATACACCCCAGGAAGAATATGACACCTTTCCAAAAAATTATAGAGCACTTAAATATTATGGTCATTTTGTCATTTTCATAAATTCATAGAATGTTTGGGAATGAGGTATACTAAAGCATTTGTGAAAATTCAATAGCAATAAAGAGTGGGAAAGCGGTCTTGCGTTTGGACAATTAATAGACACTGCAGTAAATAAAACCTAATAAAAACACATGCTCATCTAGGACCGAGTCTACACAGACCGGTGCGCCATAGTTATTCAGATCTACAGCAGGCCTATATGCAAATAAGCCATTTTTCACATGGGCCTGCCATCATTCAGTTTGAACTGTGTATTTACAGGCAGTAGCAACAGTGTGACTTTAGATCATTAGAATGCATTGGCCAAAAGCCACAAAATACACCTGAATGGATTTCTGGAAATATGTAAATACCACGGGAGTCCTCTTACATTTGGGAACTTCACAGTCCTATTGATCAAACAACTGTGAAAAGGTAGGGTCTCTCGCTCTCAGTTGCCTATGCACATCAACAACTAAAGCCAGCCAGAGCGAGATGAGAAAAAAATCTAAGGAGAGAACATTAGATAAACCCTCAAACCTTTTCAGCTAATTGGCCGTCAAAAACGCACTGATAAACAATGGGGAATAGTAGCCTGCTAGTCCATTCTGCAGCTTGCCTGCCAATGCATGCTTGTCCCAACCCACGTTTTGACAAAATTGGAACTTGCCTGCCTGCCCGCCTATTTGATCGATGCCAAATAGATTTGATTGACAACTAAGAGATATGCTAACTGTGGATAACAGTCGTTCATGTTCAGCATAGCTAGCTAGCAAAGCGGATTCACATTTCTTGCTAGCTAACCAAATGACACCAGTGTGTGTAGCTGTAGCCACTGAAAAGCGATGAAGGGAAAAAGTCTGTCACTCACCCACGCCTCCAATGACATGAAATCCTCCCAGCAGCTAGCTAGCTAACGTTAGGCTCCGTGTTTTTAGATTGCTAAATACATATCTACATAAATAGATACGCTAGCCTATTAGCCATGTTATGACTGATTTTGATTGTATTGACATTCCCAGCCTTAGTTACAGTCCTCCGTTTTTGTTCAAAATATTGAGTCATTGAAACTGAAAGACTGCATCCTGAATGGGTGGAGGCAGCAAACCATGTTAGGTCAGCTGTGATTTACAACCTGATAGCAATATTTTTTTGGACTACCAATAAATGTATTGGTGAATTATATCATGCATTGAACTGCATCCATCTATTCTGCCAACAATGTCTTACTGTACGTCATGGAATTTTGAGTCAAATAGAATCAATTTTTAAAACCTCTTATGAAGTTGGTTTTGTAGCATAAACTGGGAATTTGATATTTCTGACTGATATTATGATTGTCTGTTTGTTTCATGTCTGCAAAGTAGTTAAAACGCTATCAGTTCCACTTTAAACTTGGCCTTTTTTCAATGCTGACTTGAATGTCATTGAGAAAACAGAAAGGTATCAACAACAAAAAATTCACAAACATATTTTCTGAATTTAAAAGTAATCCTTGAAGTAATCATCTCTTTGTAGTTTTCCAAAAGTATCTGTAATCTGATTACAATATTTTAGCTGGTAACCTAACGGATTACAGAAAAGAAAAAAAATTGTAATTCGTTACTCCCAAACCCTTAGTGAATAATACTATACAATACTACAGCCATGTCCGCAAAAACACTACAGTGAATACTACAGTCATGTCTGCAAAAACACTACATTGAATACTATAGTATACCAGTCATGTCCGCAAAAACACTGCAGTGAATACTATAGTATACCAGTCATGTCCGCAAAAACACTGCAGTGAATACTATAGTATACCAGTCATGTCCGCAAAAACACTGCAGTGAATACTATAGTATACCAGTCATGTCCGCAAAAACACTGCAGTGAATACTATAGTATACCAGTCATGTCCGCAAAAACACTGCAGTGAATACTATAGTATACCAGTCATGTCCGCAAAAACACTGCAGTGAATACTATAGTATACCAGTCATGTCCGCAAAAACACTGCAGTGAATACGACAGTAAAGTCTGCAAAAACACAACAGTGAATACTATTGTACACTACAGTCATGTCTGCAAAAACACTAGTCCGCAATACTATAGTATATAACTATAGTAATACTACAGTATTTAGACCATAGTATACTTTAGTATTTATTAATGTGGGTAAGCTGTAAATGTGTAATATATTTGATGTTTGAACTAGGATCACAATCGAAATAAATGTCAAAGGTTTTTTGTGTTATTCTCGACAAATTTCTAAATGCATTGTATCCACATTTGTGGCTGTATTGTTTTTTTAAGTAGTCAGATAAAATTTTCAATCAAGGGATACTACAGTGTGGAGTATAGTATTCTACAGTATATTGCAACATTCTATAGTAAGCGCTACATGATCGAGGGGGAACCTCATTGGAAATCCCCGGCATCAGATCCCCAAGGACAGCGCGTTCAAATCAAAAGAGCATCGACAAAGCTAGCAGCTAGCAATAAAGCTAGCTAGCAGTCCAATCCATCTAAAAATTCTAAAGTAAGTACTACATGATTGAGGAATACTACAGTGTGTGGAATATAATTATCCAGTATACTACAAAATTATATTGTAAGCACTACACAATCGAGGTACACTACATTGTGGAGTATGGAATTCTACAGTATACTACAGCTTACTATAGTATTCTATAGTAAACTGTAATATTGTTTTATGTAGGAGGTTACACATACCTGCTGAGAGTCTGGGGAAGATGAGGAAGAGGAGGATGAGGCGGGCGAGATTGGGAGCCATGTACTGATGTGTGTGTCAAGGACAAAGTCAACCGCAAGAAATACTCTACTTCCTTATGTTCACAGACCTCACTTTCTTTAACTCTCTTCCTGTTTCTGTGTACATTCCCCCCACAGTGGCAGATAGCAACTATTGTGTTAAATTGGCTAGTTTAACCCAAAAGTCATAGTCACTACAATGTACATGTATTTCAGCTTTCTCTAAGGCCTTTTATGCACCAAGAGTCACTACTATCCTGTTACCCTCTGATGGAAAACAGGCCACTAATGATACAAAGACTGGATGCAGGAGCATCATGCACCACATTTTCAATGGCCAAATTCAATATTTCTGAAGAAGGCCATTAAAGGCTGAAACGTCAGTCTTTTAAACTTGCTTAATAAAACAAATACTTTTTATGGTGAGCGAGCGTTGCACCTTTTCTTTTCTAAATTCAATATTTCTGAATTAATTCTGTATAAAATAAACTATATCATACATTTATGTCAAAGAAATTGATAGAATTCAGGTGTGCTGCATAGATGGAGTGATGGGAACTAGACCTCCACAGACTCTCACTTTAAGCCAGGTCAGGGTTCAGGGTCCTTCAGGGGCCAACTCAAAACCACAGGCAACTCAAAACCACAGATAATATCTTCATAGTGTCAAAATTAGCTCAGGAAGTTGCAGTAACACAAGGCTGCAAGTCTTGGGTAAACTCATTCCACAACGTCATGTTAAATACTGAGCTACAGTGCATTTGGAAAGTAATCAGACCCCTTTACTTTTTCCACATTTTGTTAAATTACAGCCTTATTCTAAAATGGATTCAATAGTTTTTTCCCCTCATCAATCTACACACAATACCACATAATGACAAAGCAAAAACAGTTATTTAGACATTTTAGCAACAACCCCCGTTTCAACAGGTCGTTGTCCTGTTGAAACGTAAACCTTTGCCCCAGTCTGAGGTCCTGAGTGCTCTGGACAGGTTTTCATCAAGGATCTCTCTGTACTTTGCTCCGTTCATCTTTCCCTCGATCCTGACTAGTCTCCCAGTCCCTGCTGCTGAAAAACATCCCCAGAGCATGATGCTGCCACCACCATGCATCACCGTAGGGATGGTGCCAGGTTTCCTCCAGACATGACACTTGGCATTCAAGCCAAAGAGTTCAATCTTGGTTTCATCAGACCAGATAATCTTGTTTCTCATGGTCTGAGAGTCTTTAGGTGCCTTTTGGCAAACTCCAAGCGGGCTGTCATGTGCCTTTTACTGAGGAGTGGCTTCCGTCTGGCCATTCTACCATAAAGGCCTGATTGGTGGAGTGATGCAGAGATGGTTGTCCTTCTGGAAAGTTCTTCCATCTCCACAGAGGAACTCTAGAGCTCTGTCAGAGTGACCATCGGGTTCTTGGGCTCCTCCTTGACCAAGAACCTTCTCCCCCGATTGCTCCGTTTGGCCTGGAGGCCAGCTCTAGGAAGAGTCTTGGTGGTTCCAAACTTCTTCCATTTAAGAATGATGGAGGCCACTGTGTTCTTGGGGACCTTCAATGCTGCAGAAATGGTTTGGTACCCTTCCCCAGATCTGTGCCTCGACACAATCCTGTCTCTGAGCTCTACGGACAATTCTTTCGGCCTCATGGCTTGGTTTTTGCTCTGACATGCACTGTCAACTGTGGGACCTTATATAGACAGGTGTGTGAATTTCCAAATCATGTCCAATCAATTGAATTTACCACAGGTGGACTCCAATCAAGTTGTAGAAACATCTCAAGGATGATCAATGGAAACAGGATGCACTTGAGCTCAATGTCGAGTTTCATAGCAAAGGGTCTGAATACTTATATAAATACATATGTATTTAACATTTCTCAACCAGTTTTTTTGTAAATACGTTTTTTTTTTTTTTTTTTATACATTTGCAAAGTTTTCTAAAAAACTGTTTTTGCTTTGTCCTTATGGGGTATTCTCTGTAGATTGCTGAGGATTTTGATTTATTTAATCAATTTTAGAATAAGGCTGTAACGTAACAAAATGTGGAATGAGTCAAGGGTTCTGAATACTTTCCGAAGGCACTGTATACCTTCTATCTTTGGCTCCAACTCAGCAAACTACTTCCGATACATCAGAATATCACACGCAAACTCACAAAGCACAGAGCTCACATCATTTTTTATAGCCCACAGGCACTTCTTCAGTATGACATTTTCTTTTGAATTTCCTTTATTGTATTTTGGTTTTTCAGTTCTACTACCTTTGTTACTGCCTGTAGGGTTGGCCCAGCAGTTGGAGGCTTAAAAGCATTAAAGTGGAGGCAGCGATATGGAGTCACCATTGGGTTATTTTACAAAAAGTTTGTGGAGTTCCAGAATCCGGTGAGGAAAATTACAGTGCAAGACAAAATAGAAAACGAAACAAAATGACAAACTTGAGACTAGACTTCAAGTTGGGCCCTAAAAGCTAAATACCTTGTGTCAAAGGTTCACCATGGTCTGCCCAGGAGGAGCTCTGCCCCAGCCGTGTTCCTCTGCTCAGACGTTGCTGCTCAGATCTTACAACGCCTGGTCTCAATTGGGCTCCCCTGATTAAATAAAAGTGAATAAATTATAATAACATATGATGTGGTTTACTGATAGTAAAATACCCATGCAGGAGATCTGGCATGCATCACCAACGTCTGAGCAGAGGAACACAACTCATATGTTATAGCAAGGACCGCACAGTCAATAACATGGAAGGCAACCATTGGTTGATGCATGCAACATCTGAGCAGGGAAACGCATCCTTTATGTTGCGTTAGCCCCACCTACGGAGACAAACCAAAACAGTTAATCAATCAAAAAACAACACATTCAAAAGGACAAATAATATTGTCTATAAGATAAGGTAAGCTACCATAAATTAATCAACGTAAATGTTGACAGCGAATAACAGTTACAAAATGACCATTTAATAAAGTGCATTGGATTATGTGAATAGCGCTAGACCACACGGTTAACAAACATGTAATCTGATGTGTGCCGCTATGATGTTACTGAGATATACATGAAGGAAATGATTCTGGTGTGTGTAGGTGCTTCGGTAGCCTACTCTATAGGGCACAGCTTAGCCCCGGGACACAGCCTTCAGGCTTTGGCTAGCGACGCCTCCAACTTTGAGTTCTCCCACTGGATCAGAAGGGTAAAACAACACTGGAAATAAAGGATTTGAGTCTTTGTCTGTGCAGCTGTTTAATGTAATAAAAAGTACATCTTTATAAGTGGCCACACAACTCTGGTCTCTCTTTTGGTACCAGCCACAGTATTACATAACAACCTCTCCCTCAACGTGATCAAGACAAAGGAGATGATTGTGGACTACAGGAAAAGGAGGACCGAGCACGCCCCCATTCTCATCGACGGGGCTGTAGTGGAGCAGGTTGAGAGCTTCAAGTTCCTTGGTGTCCACATCACCAACAAACTATCATGGTCCTAACACAACAAGACAGTCTTGAAGAGGGCACGACAAAGCCTATTCCCCCTCAGGAGACTGAAAAGATTTGGCATGGGTCCTCAGATCCTCAAAAGGTTCTACAGCTGCACCGAGAGCATCCTGACTGGTTGCATCACCGCCTGGTATGGCAACTGCTCGGCCTCCGACCACGAGGCACTACAGAGGGTAGTGCGTACGGCCCAGTACATCGCTGGGGCCAAGCTTCCTCCCATCCAGGACCTCTATACCAGGCGGTGTCAGAGGAAGGCCCTAAAAATTGCCAAAGACTCCAGCCACCCTAGTCATAGACTGTTCTCTCTGCTACCGCACGGCAAGCGGTACCAGAGCGCTAAGTCTGTCCAAAAAGCTTCTACCCCCAAGCCATAAGACTCCTGAACAGCTAATCAAATGGCTACCCGGACTACTTGCATCCCCCCCCCCATCTATGCATAGTCACTTTACCTCTACCTACATGTACATATTACCTCAATTACCTCAACTAACATTTTTTTGACATTTTAGTCATTTAGCAGACACTCTTATCCAGAGCGACTTACAGGAGCAATTAGGCTTAAGTGCCTTGCTCAAGGGCACAGACAGATCTTTCACCTAGTCGGCACAATGCTCTTAACCACTAAGCTACCTGCCGCCCTGTGCCCCCGCACATTGACTCTGTACCGGTACCCCCTGTATATAGCCTCGCTACTGTTATTTTACTGCTGCTCTTTAATTATTTGTTATTTTCTATTTTTATTATTTTATTTCTTACTTATCAATTTTTTTACTTAACACTTTCTTAAAACTGCATTGTTGTTTAAGGGCTTGTAAATAAGCATTTCACTGTAAGGTAGGTTGTATTCGGCGCATGTGACAAATCAAATTTAATTTGATTTGATATAGAACTATTTAGCCTAATAGGATCTCTGTGGTGCCAGCAAACTCATTGTGTTCTGACTGCCATTTTATTCAGATTAGGCCTATCTTCATTCATAACTGTCCCAATAGGGTGTTTGACCCACTGAATACTAATGATTTCTATCTTCATCCAGCAGGTGTCAGTAGAGTTCCACCTGCGATGTGAAGCGATGAACCTACAGTAAGTGCAAAGTACAGCTAAATTTAGGAAGGAGTCAAGGACACACAGCTGTTATTATTAATTTACACACATTTTTCAGAATGATTATTGATACAATTTACCCATTGATCTCGTCATAATACCGTTGTCAACTTCCATGAAACTGTAATAGACAAAATAAAAAAATCCAGAAAACATTCAACTACTACATGTTCACATTTAGGGAACCTTATAGAATTAATTTGCTTATTTATGATTGTGTACAACTAAAGTTTTGGCATATTGATCGTTTATTTCCTAACTTGGCATAGGCTAAAGTATTTATGAATATTCACGAAGAGGCGTGGTCACTTGTGACGGAGCGTCTACACACCTCTTGTCAGTCAGGTTATCACAGTTTGCTGCGGGCGAAAGTCCACTATAAATTACGGAATTGTTACACCAAACACCACATTCCGTCTCTTCAAGGAATCCCCGCATGGTTCAGGTAAAACCGAATTACTTTATCTCCGTGTAGGCTTACTACTGCTCTTTGTGACTGTATCATTTCTCTGCGTTTTGGATAGGCTACCTGTAGCCCAATAATGGACTGGAACCTAACCTTAGTCCTTAGTCCAAGGACCTTACATGTTCGGTTTAACCCCCTAGAGTTTAAGGGCCCAGGGCTGGGTTTCTAGTAAGCTAACATAATTATTTGTTTTATGATGTGCATAACAAGGATCATTTAGCCACTAGATTTAGAATTTTAGGACCCTGTAGGTATAAACAAATATATATAAACATTATTTGATGAAATGTACTACTATTATCCCATAGAAGCACATTGAATAACAGATTCATGCATGGAAAAACAGATAGTCCCCCCTAAAAAAATCCAAAGGAAGTTTGTTTTGAAGTGTCTGTCCTATCTATATCGTAGATCTATATCTCTCGTGTTTGTGAGTCTCACCTTTCCATAGAGGGGTCATACTAGTTTGTAGCCCAAACCGTTCGGATCCTACAGATGTTTTCTGGAGAAGACCGAATTTCGTAATGTCTCCTGGTCTGACTAACACCTGCGTAGCTCTGCCACCTTCCACCACAGATGTGGAAGGCCGCCATAGGCGGATGCGGTGGATTGAGAGTTAGCCCATGCAAAAAAAAACATATATCTAGCTTAAACAGACATATTTTAATGGTGATTTTATTATTATTAGATTTCCGCATGGGCGCAGACATCGGCTCTATCTTTTCAATGCAAGGGTTGTTTTCCCTTTGTTAGCGCAGGATAACACTGCAACTGTTAACTCCTATGTTTGCCATGAGTCTAATAACTATGATCTCGTTATTCTCCATTAGTATGTATTTTTGTGATAATTGCCAACTGCTGGACCTTTGTAACACCTCCCAACTGACGTAACGCAATGTATGACTGATAAACACTATTCAACTGGAAATCTGTCTCATGGTCCTTTCAGTCTATAGTTCAAGTCAGTGGTTAACCAGAGCAAACATCTAGCTCCACCAATATCTAGTCTAGACGTATTTCACTAAATATTATGTTACATATGGATAGGCACGAAATACAATATGGATAGGTACGAACTACAATTTGGATAGGTACGAAATACAATTTGGATAGGTACGAAATACAATTTAGATAGGGGTAAAGTGACTAGGCAACAGAATAGATAATAGACAGTAGCAACAGCATATGTGATGAGTGTGTGTGTGGCGAATGTGTGTACGTGTTATGTGAGTGTGTCTGTGTGTGTATGTAGAGTCCATTGTGTGTGTGAATAGAGTCAGAAATAGTAAAAGGGTCAATGCAGATAGTCCGGCTAACTATTTAGCAGTCTTATGGCTTGGGGGTAGAAGCTGTTCAGGAGCCTTTTGGTCCAGGACTTGGCGTTCCGGTACCACGTGCTGTATGGTAGCAGAGAGAACAGTCTATGACTTGGGTGGCTGGGATGTTAGAGACGGTTGTAGACACAACATGGACCATAGCTGCAGCCACCTCTTCCAGTCAGCCACCTCTTCCAGTTCAGCTTGAGTTAGTGGTTTATTGAAAATATTGAAAAATACATGTCGTATCGAGTAAATGCTGGCAATTATTGCTGATAAACAAAGGAGTCCGCTCATACTGAACCTTGATCATAAGTTTATTCATATCACAAGCTTTCAGCATGAGTTAAAGGTGACATGCCCACCCGGAGAGCGACGCCTCAGATTGCAATGGTCGCTCTACCCTCTCCTTCGTTTTTCCCCCAGTATATATAATCTCCCCAAGATGTGGGTGGCTCCCTCTACTGTCCAATCCCCTGTCTACAACACACTTCCTGTCTGTTGTATGTGGCGTTACACTAAAACATTCCCTCTTGATACTAAAATCAACATTCTTTCAGTTCCACTTAAAAACCATTAACAAAGACATAATCCTAATACACTACATACATTTTGAGAAACTGCCCTGTCAGTGGCTTATAAGTGTTGACATTCAACATTCATTAATTGGAGAGGGGTGAAATTTCCCCAGCCCCATCCCTCAGCTGTATAGCTGAACTAATGTTGTGAACTGTGATGCACATTGTCAAACGCCACACTGGTGTCCACTTCCTTTTCCACAAAGCTTAGAAAATTAGCTAAGCGAGATTTAATGCAGCCTATTGTTTGAGCAATTGCGATTCAGTAGACACTAAAACTAAGTTAGAATGTTGACGTTTTCTAGGAAGGAGACAATGTTTTTCTATATAATAAGAGGGTGAAGCCTTGACGATAGGATTAATCATGAAATGTGAATTGAATATTCTCAACATTCTGTTGTTCTCTTCTTTATGTCAGTACTTCCTGTTTCTCCAATTAAAGTATCTGTTTCTTCTTTGAGTGTCTTTCCCGGATGTTTTTAGAATATTTTTGCACTTGTTCTGATGTTTCTATGACAATCAATGAAAAAAATTATTGCGAACAAGATATGTAAATGCATTTTTATATGATTTGATTATTTCTATCAAATCGTGATTTTTATGAAAATCAAAGGTTGTAAAAGTAGGCCAGATGGTTTTAGAAAAATGTTCACTTGTTTGATGTTTCTATGGCAATCAATGCAATAATTATTGCGAAAAATAGATTTAAATGCATTTTTATATGATTTGATTATTTCTATCAAATCAATACTTGATGTTTTATACAAATCAAAGGTTGTAAAAGTAGGCCAGACCTTTTTAGAATAATTTTCACTTGTTTTGATGTTTCTATCACAATCAATGAAAAGGTTGTTGTAAAAAAGAGATTTAAATGCATTTTTATATGATTTGATTATTTCTATCAAATCAACATTTGACTTTATCTGTCCACCCCTAACAAAAACATTAGCTCGTGAAAGATCCTTTCAAGTAATCAGAGAGAAATGGAAATGTATGTCAAACTTTAATTAGGCTAACGGTGAATGTCTGTTTAATGTCTGATATAAAACCTACTTTACCTCAGTCAGAGACCACTGGTTTTCTGTTCTACCTGATAGTTAAATGCACCACCCTGGTGTACCAGGTCTAAATCAGTCCCTGATCAGATGGGAACAATACAAAAATGCAGTGGAACTGGCTTCGAGGTCCAGAGTTGAGTTTGAGGGGCATAGACTATCAATGTAAAAAATATGCTTTCCTATTATTGACGTCAGCGTAGCTTACTTTATATTGAACACCAGTGTATCATCATTTGTCCATTGTCTTGATTTTCTGTTCTAGTCCCTATCTTTTTCAGTATCTTCCATGGCTACTGTACATCAGCAGGTAACCTAGCCCTTGATCATGACTCTCAGTTCCATTACATTACACATGAGTCATTGGACCAGGGCATCTTCCGTAGGGGGACGTTTTGTTAAGTGCCGCGATGCTCGGTCTGAACACTAAATGAGTGGCCAGTAGCTGCAAATCAGGTTGTTATGGACGTAGCTCTTCTGCAGATGTGTACACGTCCATAACAACCTGATTTGCAGCTACTTTAGGCCTATATCTGATAACAGCAAATTGTTATATTAATTAATTGCCTATGTAGCTAGCTAACCATGTAATGGAGATGGAGAACACAGTTTCTACTGCCGTGTCTTCTCATGTGTGTAAAGTAGCCTAAACGCACTTCATCCCATGTGAAGAGGTCTGGATCTTTATAGCACAAAGGGTAGTGACTTACCCTAATATATAAATATGGATAGGCACGAACTACAATTTGGATAGGTACGAAATGCAATTTGGATAGGGGTAAAGATTAACATAGATTTGTGTTTTATTCATCAGTGTTTAGGCTATGGATTACAATGACTTATGAGCATGGCTGTGACTACATATGAGGACACAGAGGTCAGGACCTCGTAATTTCTTCTAATAAAGCTAATAATAAAACAAATATATACTTTGTACACAATAAACAAAATCAAACACGGGTCAACCTCTAGATATTGATCCCAGCGTTGATCAAAGCTCAGAACGCTTATTAGACTTGATCTGACTGAGTTATTCGCGCCTGCCTCTTTGCAAAGTTTTTATAAGTTAGGAACTAAAAAAAATAATACGTTAGGAACTTTAAAAAAGAATATGTTAGGAACGTAAAAAAATAAAAAAGTGAGGAACATAAAAAAAAATACGTTAGGAACTTAAAAAATAATATGTTAGGAACTTTAAAAATAATAATACGATAGGAACTTAAAACAATATGAACATCTCCACATGGCCTATCTTCCCTGTAGGCCGACATTAAAATGCAATCAACATGCAAACAATAGTTCTAAAAATGTCATAGGTTTCCATTTCGTCGCTGATGCTACGTGTCAGTGTGAATCATTTCTCATATTTCCCCCCTTTCAGGGGTATAACATTACAATTGTATAGCTAATAGGCTACAGTGGGGAAAAAAATTATTTAGTCAGCCACCAATTGTGCAAGTTCTCCCACTTAAAAAGATGAGAGGCCTGTAATTTTCATCATAGGTACACGTCAACTATGACAGACAAAATGAGGAAAAAAAATCAAGAAAATCACATTGTAGGATTTTTTATGAATTTATTTGCAAATTATGGTGGAAAATAAGTATTTGGTCAATAACAAAAGTTTCTCAATACTTTGTTATATACCCTTTGTTGGCAATGACACAGGTCAAACGTTTTCTGTAAGTCTTCACAAGGTTTTCACACACTGTTGCTGGTATTTTGGCCCATTCCTCCATGCAGATCTCCTCTAGAGCAATGATGTTTTGGGGCAACTCCCTCCAAAGATTTTCTATGGGGTTGAGATCTGTAGACTGGCTAGGCCACTCCAGGACCTTGAAATGCTTCTTACGAAGCCACTCCTTCGTTGCCCGGGCGGTGTGTTTGGGATCATTGTCATGCTGAAAGACCCAGCCACGTTTCATCTTCAATGCCCTTGCTGATGGAAGGAGGTTTTCACTCAAAATCTCACGATACATGGCCCCATTCATTCTTTCCTTTACACAGATCAGTCGTCCTGGTCCCTTTGCAGAAAAACAGCCCCAAAGCATGATGTTTCCACCCCCATGCTTCACAGTAGGTATGGTGTTCTTTGGATGCAACTCAGCATTCTTTGTCCTCCAAACACGACGAGTTGAGTTTTTACCAAAAAGTTCTATTTTGGTTTCATCTGACCATATGACATTCTCCCAATCCTCTTCTGGATCATCCAAATGCACTCTAGCAAACTTCAGACGGGCCTGGACATGTACTGGCTTAAGCAGGGGGACACGTCTGGCACTGCAGGATTTGAGTCCCTGGCGGCGTAGTGTGTTACTGATGGTAGGCTTTATTACTTTGGTCCCAGCTCTCTGCAGGTCATTCACTAGGTCCCCCCGTGTGGTTCTGGGATATTTGCTCACCGTTCTTGTGATCATTTTGACCCCACGGGGTGAGATCTTGCATGGAGCCCCAGATCGAGGGAGATTATCAGTGGTCTTGTATGTCTTCCATTTCCTAATAATTGCTCCCACAGTTGATTTCTTCAAACCAAGCTGCTTACCTATTGCAGATTCAGTCTTCCCAGCCTGGTGCAGGTCTACAATTTGGTTTCTGGTGTCCTTTGACAGCTCTTTGGTCTTGGCCATAGTGGAGTTTGGAGTGTGACTGTTTGAGGTTGTGGACAGGTGTCTTTTATACTGATAACAAGTTCAAACAGGTGCCATTAATACAGGTAACGAGTGGAGGACAGAGGAGCCTCTTAAAGAAGAAGTTACAGGTCTGTGAGAGCCAGAAATCTTGCCTGTTTGTACGTGACCAAATACTTATTTTCCACCATAATTTGCAAATAAATTCATTAAAAGTCCTACAATGTGATTTTCTGGAAAACATTTTCTCAATTTGTCTGTCATAGTTGACGTGTACCTATGATGAAAATTACAGGCCTCTCTCATCTTTTTAAGTGGGAGAACTTGCACAATTGGTGGCTGACTAAATACTTTTTTCCCCCACTGTATGTGTCTGTAGATGGACTGAGGTGAATGAACCTACAGTAGCCAAGGTGATAATGACTGGGATAATTTTGGCTTGTTTTGCTGTTCTCCAAACAGCATTTTAAAGTTTCATTGTATAGAAATGGAGAAAAATGAGCTTCAACATTCACAAAAATGTCCCCCCCCTTCAGGACCTCTCTGAAACTCCCTGATTACGGCCCTGCTTGTGAGTCATCACCAGCATAATGGGTATGGCTGTATCATAGGTACCAGGTAGCATGGCAATCACATGAGAGCACCTGGGGCCATAAGTACGTATCGTAGTAAGAGTGCTGATTTAAGATACGTTTTGCCTTTTTAGATCACATTGAATCAGATTAAATGGACACGGAGGACCTGTTCCTAGATCAGCGCTGCTATTCTGAGACGCTTGATGCATTGGGCCACATACGGCCATCTAACATTAATGGACAGGCCCCAGATCTAACATTAATGGACAGGCCCCAGATCTAACATTAATGGACAGGCCCCAGATCTAACATTAAAGGACAGGCCCCAGATCTAACATTAATGGACAGGCCCCAGATCTAACATTAATGGACAGGCCCCAGATCTAACATTAAAGGATAGGTGACAACAAGGGACCACTTCAAATGCTTTCCCACCATCACAGTCATAGCAGATCAATGATTACCTCAAGGAAGGGAGGAGGAAAGGGTTCATGTTAGTATTGGAACATGTGCCACCATATCATCTAAAGACCTAGTGATGAGATTGGTAATGATCAGAGATTACTACCCTCTTCCATACTGAAGGGATGATTACTACCCCTTTCCATATTGAAGGGATGTTTACTACCCCTTTCCATACTGAAGGGATGATTACTACCCTCTTCCATACTGAAGGGATGATTACTATCCCTTTCCATATTGAAGGGATGATTACTACCCCTTTCCATACTGAAGGGATGATTACTATCCTCTTCCATACTGAAGGGATGATTACTACCCCTTTCCATATTGAAGGGATGATTACTATCCTCTTCCATACTGAAGGGATGATTACTACCCCTTTCCATATTGAAGGGATGATTACTACCCTCTTCCATACTGAAGGGATGATTACTACCCCTTTCCATATTGAAGGGATGATTACTACCCTCTTCCATACTGAAGGGATGATTACTACCCTCTTCCATATTGAAGGGATGATTACTACCCTCTTCCATATTGAAGGGATGATTACTACCCTCTTCCATACTGAAGGGATGATTACTACCCTCTTCCATATTGAAGGGATGATTACTACCCCTTTCCATATTGAAGGGATGATTACTACCCCTTTCCATATTGAAGGGATGATTACTACCCCTTTCCATACTGAAGGGATGATTACTACCCCTTTCCATATTGAAGGGATGATTACTACCCTCTTCCATACTGAAGGGATGATTACTACCCCTTTCCATACTAAAGGGATGATTACTACTCCTTTCCATACTAAAGGGATGATTACTACCCTCTTCCATACTAAAGGGATGATTACTACCCTCTTCCATACTGAAGGGATGATTACTACCCCTTTCCATACTAAAGGGATGATTACTCCTTTCCATACTAAAGGGATGATTACTACCCTCTTCCATACTAAAGGGATGATTACTACCCTCTTCCATACTGAAGGGATGATTACTACCCTCTTCCATACTAAAGGGATGATTACTACCCTCTTCCATACTGAAGGGATGATTACTACCCTCTTCCATACTAAAGGGATGATTACTCCTTTCCATACTAAAGGGATGATTACTACCCTCTTCCATACTAAAGGGATGATTACTACCCTCTTCCATACTAAAGGGATGATTACTACCCTCTTCCATACTAAAGGGATGATTACTACCCTCTTCCATACTGAAGGGATGATTACTACCCTCTTCCATACTGAAGGGATGATTACTTCCATACCGAAGAGAGGATTACATCCATATTCCATACTGAAGGGATGATTACTACCCTCTTCCATACTAAAGAGAGGATTACTACCCTCTTCCATACTGAAGGGATCAATGTCATCAAGAGGAATCAATGCTACAATTTCCAACCTGATTGGAGAATGTGAAGATAATGATGTTGTGTCATGCCTCAATAAAGGGTTAAATAATTTATTGATTATAAGCAGTTCATATGTGGCCTTACGGTTATTATTGATCCATTCTAATGGAAGAATACGTATTTCTCTCTCCTCCGCTGCGTTTCAATCACTTCCATTGATCATTCATCCTTCCTATCACTTCCATTGATCATTCATCCTTCCTATCACTTCCATTGATCATTCATCCTTCCCATCACTTCCATTGATCATTCATCCTTCCTATCACTTCCATTGATCATTCATCCTTCCTATCACTTCCATTGATCATTCATCCTTCCTATCACTTCCATTGATCATTCATCCTTCCTATCACTTCCATTGATCATTCATCCTTCCTATCACTTCCATTGATCATTCATCCTTCCTATCACTTCCATTGATCATTCATCCTTCCCATCACTTCCATTGATCATTCATCCTTCCAATCACTTCCATCGATCATTCATCCTTCCTATCACTTCCATTGATCATTCATCCTTCCTATCACTTCCATTGATCATTCATCCTTCCTATCACTTCCATTGATCATTCATCCTTCCTATCACTTCCATTGATCATTCATCATTCCCATCACTTCCATTGATCATTCATCTTTCCTATAATTTCCACTGATCATTTGTCCTTCAAATCACTTCCATTGATCATTCATCCTTCCAAGCGCTTCCATTGATCATTCATCCTTCCAATCACTTCCATTGATCATTCATCCCTCCAAGCACTTCCATTGATAATTTGTCCTTTCAATCAATCCATTGATCATTCATTCTTCTTTATGTTGTCCTGTAGAGGTCAGAGTCACACACATTTGTTCTTACTCTATTTAATAAAGGGAAAGTATTATTAGTCAATGATGTTATAGACTTGCACATTCCAGCTGGGGATTGTATTGTGTGAGAGAGAACATTTCACATTCATTAAATTGTTCCCATTTGTTTTCCTGTTAACAAAAACAGAAAAACACTGTCTCTCTCTATGGATGTTCAATGGCATCAACTGTCATCTTTTTCACTAAGGGCAAACACACATGTGCGTGCACACACACACAAAGACTCATGATTGATGCCAAGCTGTGACAGGGCTCTGGAGATATCTGTAATTATGAGTTATCTTTCCATCGTTGGTCTCTATAAAGAGTTCATACATTCATAGAAAAAAAAGCTTTATATTGAGATGTGAATGGGGGAATCTTGGCTGTCTACCATTTCTTTATTAGACAGAGCTCATTGACACACAGTAATTGCCTAATACTGTAAATCAATTTTTGTGGATGTGTTCTAAGGAAACTCACAGTGGGTCGGAGTCGGGACCTAGATGATGTGTCCCGGAAACTTGGATTAGGACTGGGTGCTAGTAGCTATTATCCTCTGGATTAGGACTGGTTGCTAGTAGCTAATATCCTCTGGATTAGAACCGGGTGAGGACAGAGGACCCACTCTGACAACCACTGGATTAGAGAGAGGGCAAGAGGCCAATGTTTTGGATTGCCTCTGGATGGTGGGATTATCTTCTGTAGAAAATAGTCTCTCTCTCTCTCTCTCTCTCTCTCTCTCTCTCTCTCTCTCTCTCTCTCTCTCTCTCTCTCTCTCTCTCTCTCTCTCTCTCTCTCTCTCTCTCTCTCTCTCTGATTTTGTCTGAGGTTGCATCATTAAGGTTTATCACTTTGTTATGAAGTAGTTTACAGGTAGCTCAACATTATCATCCTGCTGTGTATGTGTGTGGGGGGGTATAACGTTTTTTCTTAAACTGGACGTTCAGTAGTCCATGTGTTGTCAAAACTAAGACAGTGTGTACTGTGTGAACACTTCTTTACACTACCCTGTCTGTCCGTCTGATGATCCTGGCACTGACAGCTCCCTCTACAGTGAGGAACTGATAAAGAGCTTTTCTCCTCCTCTGTCACGTCTTTAAGAGGGTTTTGACAGGCCGTCTGAATGAAGCAGCACTTTGTGATTGACTCAGACCTCCCTCTCTTAGGATGAGAGCTCCTCATCTCTGACAAGCTCTGATAGGATGCGAGCTCTTCACCTCTGAAAAACTGACGGATGGGAAACTTTAGAGAAATGATCATAATCAGACTCTCCCTGTGGCATTTAATGATAATCCTTGAGCACTGTTTAAGAACTGTAGCATATAGCTCTCCCTATGGAACTATGTGTCTGTTCTATTTGTATTCCATGTGCTCCTGCCTACCTGATCTATGTTGTCCCACTTCTACGTTCTGCACCTGTGTGATCCTGCTCATTTCATCTGTGTTATACAATTTGTATGTGATGCACCTGTGTGCTGCCGTTGCGTTCCAGAGGTAGCTAGCTATGGCAAACACAATCTGTTGTCATGGCAACACTGGGGAGCGTTGTGATGTTTTCAGAGACACTACAGGCGTCTACAGTGAGATTGCGCAGAGCCCCTCTCTGACGTGTGTGTTTCTTTAATGGAATGAGAGTGTGAACATTTCCACCAAAAAGATAGAGAGAACACTAAAAAGGCAGAGACTAAGGGTATTTATAATAGTGTGCTTGTGTGCTCGTGTGTGTGCGTTTTCGTGCACCTATTTGTGAGAGAGTTTATAGTAGTGTGTGTGATGGTATGAGACACAGAATTAGAGATCAGAACCTTTCTAAATCAGATGAGACAGGGTGAGCCTTGCTCTACACAATAGATCCAACAGTGTTTTTACAGCATGTGAATCCTTATGACGTAAAACCATAGAACTGAAGAGAGCTCAAGGGGAACTAAAGGAAGCTAGAGACATGCACTATGTCATGCTACAAAAGAGAGGGAACTGAGGGGAAGCTGGAGACACTATGTCATGCTGCAACAAAGAGGGAACTGAGGGGAAGCTAGAGACACTGACATGCTACAACAGAGAGGGAACTGAAGGGAAGCTAGAGACAGTATGTCATGTTGCAACAGAGAGGGAACTGAAGGGAAGCTAGAGACACTATGTCATGCTGCAACAGAGAGGGAACTGAAGGGAAGCTAGAGACACTATGTCATGCTGCAACAGAGAGGGAAATGAGGGGAAGCTGGAGACACTATGTCATGCTGCAACAGAGAGGGAACTGAAGAGAAGCTAGAGACACTATGTCATGCTGCAACAAAGAGGGAAGTGAGGGGAAGCTAGAGACCCTGTGTCATGCTGCAACAGAGAGGGAACTGAAGGGAAACTAGAGACACTATGTCATGCTGCAACAGAGAGGGAACTGAGGGGTAGCTAGAGACACTATGTCAAGCTGCAACAGAGAGGGAACTGAAGGGAAGCTAGAGACACTATGTCATGCTGCAACAGAGAGGGAACTGAGGGGAAGCTAGAGACACTATGTCATGCTGCAACAGAGAGGGAACTGAGGGGAAGCTAGAGACACTGACATGCTACAACAGAGAGGGAACTGAAGGGAAGCTAGAGACACTATGTCATGCTGCAACAGAGAGGGAACTGAAGGGAAGCTAGAGACACTATGTCATGCTGCAACAGAGAGGGAACTGAAGGGAAGCTAGAGACACTATGTCATGCTGCAACAGAGAGGGAAATGAGGGGAAGCTGGAGACACTATGTCATGCTGCAACAGAGAGGGAACTGAAGGGAAGCTAGAGACACTGTGTCATGTTGCAACAGAGAGGGAACTGAAGAGAAGCTAGAGACACTATGTCATGCTGCAACAAAGAGGGAAGTGAGGGGAAGCTAGAGACCCTGTGTCATGCTGCAACAGAGAGGGAACTGAAGGGAAACTAGAGACACTATGTCATGCTGCAACAGAGAGGGAACTGAGGGGTAGCTAGAGACACTATGTCAAGCTGCAACAGAGAGGGAACTGAAGGGAAGCTAGAGACACTATGTCATGCTGCAACAGAGAGGGAACTGAGGGGAAGCTAGAGACACTATGTCATGTAATTGTAAACAAACGCTGTCCAGCTTCAAAACACGGTCAGTTCTTGCACCTACGTATACAGTATAGCTCTGTCTATGAATTTCAGACTGGTTACACATTTATCATTTCATTTGTTGTAAAAGGATATTTATAATTGGGTCATTATTTTGTATTTGACATTGCAGGTTTACAGGACAATCCATAGGACATTGCTGAGCACTATTCATTCTACTTTACTAGATACAAACAGTGAAGAGATCTTACCTGGAGTGACAGATAGGTAGAACCATTGTATCCTGATATCTGGTCCTCCATTGATTTCCACAACACACCTGTAATTCTCAGAGTCCTGTGACATCAGGTTAGTCATGGTCATAGTGAAGATTCTCTTGTTGATGTCATCAGAGATTGAGGCCTTACCACTGATCTTAGGATGGTCACTGCGTACCACATAAGAACACAGTTCCCAACCTAATCCTTTACACCAGTATTTCACATGGTTGATGTGATTCAGATCATAGTGACATGGGATGGTGATGGAGCCTCCTGTCTGCACAGACACATACCTCACTGTGGACAGATCAACACAAAACACATTTAAATTAGAATTAACATTTAACAGAATCTGTACAAAGGAAAAATACAAAATGAATCACATTGCTCCAACACACAGCTCGTTCATGATTGAGATTGATTATACAGTGTTTTAAGTGAATAGACCCAGGGGACTTCGCCCTTAATTCGTAGAAATAGTACCCTTACCTGCTGAGAGTACAAAGAGGATGAGGGTGAGGATGAGGAAGAGGAGGAGGAGGAGGAGGAGGAGGAGGAGGGAGAGATTTAAGAGCCATGTTTATGGTTTCAGTCTGCCTGGTATATTATAAGGTACCTGAGTACAAATGTGTATGTGTTAGCTCAGAATGCTGCAAGTTTAAGCTAAACTCATTCCATAATGTCATGTTAAATACTGAGCTATTCATTCTGTTGTTGGCTCCAATACAGCTAACTACTTCAGATACATCAGAATGTCACTCTCAAAATCACAAATGATCTTGAGAAGAATAAAATGTCTTTAAAAATATATCGCTTTCATACTATTTTCACATGTATGTGGTAACATTTCACAACTCTTAGTACAAAACTCAAAACAGATCATCAAAAAGGCTGTTTTTTCAAAACTTTAAGCACATTTTCAATTGACTAAGTACAAAACACAAAATCACACAAAGCTTTTCACCAAACATGATCAGTGTTTCATCTAGAAATACCTTTCATATAAAGTAATTGCCTTTAACCCTCCTATTATGTTGTGGGTCAATTTGACCCGTTTCCACTTTTGCGTTGTCTAAAATACTAGTTAACCACTCTTTTTCGCCATGAAATTACATGACTTTTCCTCATTTAGGGTCATGAACCTAACTGCAAAATGTGGACACACTGATGTGTTGTGGAATGTCTGTGTACATTTTGTATACAAACATGATGTTGTGGGTCATTTTGACCCGGAGGCTTTCATGTGTATATATATTTGCACAGGTGCAAAACAAAAAAGTGTCTTTGATTTATTTTGTTTTGACTGGTCCTGGTTGCACTTTTAGAATTGTGTTTGGGTTAAAAAGGGCTTTCCCAAGCTTCTCCTCAGTGTGAGAGCAGCAGGTCCCTGACACAGACACTCAAAAATGAGCTCCAAAAGATTTTCAATCAATGAAGTCTTATCACAAATTCTGGACTGTGACAGTGAAAAAGAAGAAGAGGTTTCAGAGACAGAGGATATTTCAGAGATAGAGGACAATGCTGTTGATGATCCAGATTTTGTCTTCATTGAAGAGGATTCAGAGGAGGAGTCTGCCGTACCATCCCCTACATCAGATGAGAGACAGAGCATGCAACAAGCATCATCAAGAGAAGAGAAGACATGGAAGTCTAAAGATGGTCATATTGAATGGTCACCGTCACCACAACGAGGTCAAGGTAGACTCTCAGCTTCCAATGTAATAAAAATGGTTCCAGGACCTACACGATTTGCTGTCACTCGAGTCCATGACATACAATCAGCTTTTGAGCTCTTTTTACCCCAAGCAATAGAGAAGATTGTTCTGGACATGACCAACTTGGAGGGGAGCCGTGTGTTTCAAGAGAACTGGAAGCCACTGGATCGGATTGACTTGCATGCATACATTGGATTGCTCATATTAGCTGGAGTCTACCGGTCAAACGGAGAAGCAACGGCCAGCCTGTGGAATGAAGAGAATGGAAGGCCAATATTTCGGGCAACAATGTCTCTACAAGAATTCCACATAATTTCTCGGGTGATTCGCTTTGATAACCGTGATACCAGACCGGGTCGACGTGAAAGAGACAAACTAGCTGCAATCAGAGATGTATGGGATAAATGGGTGGAAATTCTACCGTTACTGTACAATCCCAGTCCTCATGTTACAGTTGATGAACGCCTTGTTCCATTCAGAGGACGTTGTCCCTTCAGACAGTATATGCCAAACAAGCCTGCAAAATGTGGCATCAAAATATGGGCAGCATGTGATGCCACATCAAGCTATGCATGGAATATGCAAGTTTACACTGGGAAGCCACCCGGCGGAGTGCCTGAGAAAAACCAAGGGATGCGGGTGGTGCTGGACATGAGTGAAGGGCTGCAAGGTCATAACATCACGTGTGACAACTTCTTCACATCCTACCGCCTTGGTGTTGAACTACAGAAGAGAAAGCTGACCATGGTTGGAACAATCAGAAAAAACAAACCTGAACTTCCCAGTGAGCTTCTGAAAATGCAGGGCAGAACTGTGCATTCCTCTAAATTTGCTTTCTCTGAAAATGCAACTGTTGTTTCATACTGCCCAAAGAAGAACAAGAATGTTCTTGTAATGAGCACAATGCACAAAGATGCATCGCTGAGTGCAAGAGAGGACATCAAGCCACAAATAATACTGGACTACAATTCCACCAAAGGAGGAGTTGACAATTTGGATAAAGTCACAGCAACATATAGTTGTCAGCGCATGACTGCCCGCTGGCCTTTGGTGATTTTCTACAACATTGTGGATGTGTCTGCTTACAATGCCTATGTCCTGTGGACTGAAATCAACCAGCAATGGAATGGTGGCAAATTGTACCGACGCCGGCTTTTCCTAGAGGAGCTCGGCAAAGCTCTCATCACTCCCAAGATCCAGAGGAGAGTCCGGCCTCCTCGGTCGACAGCAGCTGCATCTGCCGTCCAGAAAATTCAAGCTGGACCATCAACACATGCCTCCAATCAACCAGAAATGGATCCAGTGGATACAGGCAGTGGCAAGAAACGGAAAAGATGCCAGCTCTGCCCCCCTCGACAAGACAGTAAAACAAGCACCACTTGTGTAGAATGCAATAAATACATCTGCAGAAAGCACACACACACATTGTGTTCAACATGTAGAGAGAAAGACTGAAGGGATAATATGGACCAATAGGGGGGGAAAAAACCTACTTGGGGAAACTGAAAAATCTTGTTTGTGAGAAAGGAAATATGTTTAACAAATAGTTCTTAAATATTGTTTAAAAAAAATAAAAAGTATTGTATTTCTTCTTTCTGAAATGTCTGATAAGACAAAATAAAGTTGTTTCTGTTTTTACTTAATTCTTTGACTGTCTTGAGTGTGTTTAAACTGTGCGGGTCAATTTGACCCGTAACATAATGGATGTCATTTTTTTCCAGCAAAGCACAAGGGTTAACAATGTAATAATCACAATACTTTTCATATGATTCTCTTCACATTTGTTTAAATACATTTGACCATCATGCAATCCAACGGCGCTTAATGGTTAGTCATTTAACCGTTGGTAAACCTATTGATTTTTGACTGGTTTGTCTACTATATATGTATTTAGAGAACTACATAAATACAATGTGTGTTTGTATAGTATAAACATCTAAATGACATGTATGATACATGATAACCATCCATAATGACCATTCATTAGTACTAATTGATTTCACATAGTCCCCTGTAGCTCAGTTGGTAGTGCATGGCGCTTGCAATGCCAGGGTTGTGGGTTCGTTTCTCACGGGGGGCCAGGATGAAAATGTATGCAATCACTAACTGTAAGTCGCTCTGGATAAGAGCGTCTGCTAAATGACTAAAATGTAAAACATAGTGCAACCACTATTGGTCACCATATAAAAGGGTGTGTGTGAACACTTGCAATTTCTTTAACAAGGAGCAGGATAGACAGCAAGGGGGAGGGAGAAATCAAAGAGCTGGTGGACAAGGGGCCGTCAGAGAGGTGGGCATGGGCCCCATCAAAGAGGTCAAAGAGGTGGGCATTAGACCCATCAAAGAGGTCAAAGAGGTGGGCATGGGCCCCATCATAGAGGTGAAAGAGGTGGGCATGGGCCCCATCATAGAGGTGAAAGAGGTGGGGAGTCGTGAAGGTTTGAGTCTGTGTGTGTGACACGGTATCTGTGTACTAATGTGTAGATCAGTCAAGGACAAAGGCACCAGTCGAGAATTACTCTACTTCCCAATGTTCACAGACCTCACTTTAACTCTTCCTGCTTCTGTTTGTGTGTACATGCCCCCCTCAGTGGTAGATAGCAACTATTGCATTATATAGACTAGTTTAACCCAAACTCATAGTCACTACAACGTTGTTCAAGCCCCCATGCAGTTTCATTTTATTTTTAAATCACTGTCTGTGTTCATTTCATGAAAACAAATCAAAAATACATTTTTCATGATTTATTTTCCTGAGCCTCCTTTTGACATTGAAATGCTCTGTGTGATCATGTGTGCGTGTTGATACAAATTTAAATATATTTAAATACAGAGCCCTGATTGGCGGAGAGGATTGTATAGACTAGAGCCTATCCAGTTTACCCCTTCAAAGTAGGAGGATACATATGCAAATAAAACAGAATCAGAATAATCATTTCAGATTGTGATGTCATTCTGTGGGTCAAAAACTCCATCCCACTTGAACATCTGAAAATCCTGGCGTTTTTTTCTTCAAAAAGCTCTTACACTAAAAGGGCATTATCCAAATGTGTTACAATTTCACAGTATTATTTCAACCTCATTGTGTGGAAATATAATTTAAAAACAAACAAGAAACTCACATTTTTGACTGCACTGCCCCTTTCAGCAAGGGCTCTTTGGGAGCAATAGTCACAATTATCCTGTTACCTTCTGCTGGAAAATAGGTCACTAATGATTACACAAAGAAATGTATAGAATTGAGAGGGCAGATGCTGCAGAGATGGAGTGATGGCTGCCTTCTATACAGGAAATGAACCCTGGTCACAGTAGACACAACTCAAAACCTCAGATGTCCTCCAACCTAAAGTGTTAAAGTTATGTCAGGAAGTTGCAGTTCCAGAAGGCTGCAGGTTCCATGACATGATGTTAACTACTGAGTTATAAATTCTATTGTTGGCTCCAACACAGCCAACTATTTCTGATACAACAATTTCACACCTAAACTCACAGAGCACATAATCTTGTAACAAATGATCTTGAGGACAGTATAATGTCTTTAAAAATGTTTATTAGCAAAGCATTTATATTTTCCATTAAAGTTGGAGAAGGTAAAGACAGAATAGTAGTCCAAGGCTTTGATTCAACAAGGAGAGGATTTGTTACAGTAAACCAGACGACCAAAAATCAACTACGAAACAACTCAAGAACTCAGGATTCATAAATCATGCTAAAAACAAACAAATTAAAATGTAACCTTGTTTTGTGTGTGTGTGTGTGTGTGTGTGTGTGTGTGTGTGTGTGTGTGTGTGTGTGTGGTTTAGTTCTACTATCCTTGTGGGGACCAGATGTCCTTACAATGACAGTAAAACAAGGACAAGTTGGGACAAGTGGGGACATTTCACTGGTCCCTACAAGGTAAAAGGCTATTTTAGGTTTAGGGGTTAGGTTTAGGGTTACGGTTAGGGTTTAGGTTAGAATTAGCATTACGGTTAGGGAAAAAATGATTTTGAATGGGCATACTTTTTTGATCCCCACAAATACAGTAAAACAAACGTGTGTGTGTTTTATCCTGAAGAAAGCTCAAAATATTTGTGTACATGCCCCCCTCAGTGAAAGATAGCAACTATTGCATTATATATACTAGTTTAACCCAAAACTCATAGTCACTACAATGTTTTCAGCTTCCAACATTCTCTAAGGGCTCTTTGGGACCAAGAGTCACTATTATCCTGTTACCCTCTGCCGGAAAATAGGTCACTAATGATTACACAAAGACATTTATAGAATTGAGAGGGCAGGTGCTGCAGAGATGGAGTGATGACTGCCTTCTACTTAGAGATGAAAGCTGGTCATAGACGCAGCTCAAAACCACAGATGTCCTCCAACCTAAAGTGTTAAAGTTAGCTGAGGAAGCTGCTGTACCACACGGCAGGTTTCTGGTAAACAAACTCATTCCATGACATTATGTTAAACACTGAGCTAAACGTTCTATTTTTGCCTCCAACACAGCAAATTACCTCCTACACAGTTCATTCGGAAAGTATTCAGACCCCTTGACTTTTTCCACATTTTGTTACGTTACAGCCTTATTCTAAAATGGATTAAATTGTTTTTAACCCTCATCAAACTACACACACTACCCCATAATGACAAAGCAAAAACTATTTTTTTGAAATTTGAGAAAATGTAAATTTATAAACAAATTAAAAAATGAAAGCTCAGTATTTTGTTGAAGCACCTTTGGCAGCGATTACAGCCTCAAGTCTTCTTGGGTATGACGCTAAAAGCTTGGCACACCTGTATTTGGGGAGTTTCTCCCATTCTTCTCTGCAGATCCTCCCAAGCTCTGTCAGGTTGGATGGGGAGCATTGCTGCAAAGCAATTTTCAGATCGCTACAGAGATGTTCGATCAGGTTCAAGTCCGGGCCAAGGCAGGGCCACTCAAGGAAATTCAGAGACTTGTCCCGAAGCCACTCCTGCGTTGTCTTGGCTGTGTGCTTAGGGCCGTTGTCCTGTTGGAAGGTGAACCTTCGCCCCAGTCTGAGGTCCTAAACACTCTGGAGCAGGTTTTCATCAAGGATTTCTCTGTACTTTGCTCTGTTCATCTTTACCTCGATCCTGACTAGTCTCCCAGTCCCTGCCGTTGAAAGACATCCCCACAGCATGGCGCTGCCACTACCGTGCTTCACCGTAGGGATGGTGCCAGGTTTCCTACTGATGTGACGCTTGGCATTCAGGCCAAAGAATTCAATCTTGGTTTCATCAGACCAGAGAATCTTGTTTCTCATGGTCTGAGAGTCTTTAGGTGCCTTTTGGCAAATTCCAAGAGGGTTGTCATGTGCCTTTTACTGAGGAGTAGCTTCCGTCTGGCCACTCTACCATAAAGGCCTGATTGGTGGAGTGCTGGAGAGATGCTTGTCCTTCTGGAAGGTTCTCCCATCTCCACAGAGAAACTCAAGAGCTCTGTCAGAGTGACCTTTGGGTTATTGGTCACCTCCCTGACCAAGACCCTTGGTGACCGTCTTGGGGGTTCCAAACTTCATCCACTTAAGAATGATAGAGGCCACTGTGTTCTTGGGGACCTTCAATGCTGCAGAAATATTTTGGTACCCTTCCCCAGATCTGTGCCTCGTCACAATCCTCTCTCCGAGCTCTATGGACCTCCATGCACTGTCAACTGTGGGACCTTATATAGACAGGTGTGTGACTTTCCAAATCATGTCCAATCAATTGAATTGACCATATTATTCTTTATTTGATTTACCACAGGTGGACTCCAATGAAGTTGTAGAACCATCTCAAGGATGATCAATGGAAACAGGATGCACATGAGCTCAATTTCGAGTCTCATATCAAAGGGTCAGAATACGTATGTAAATTAGGTATTTCTGGTTTTTATTTTTTATAAATTAGCAAACATTTCTAAAAAACATTATGGGGTATTGTGTGTAGATTGTTGAGGATTTTTATTTATTTAATCAATTTTAGAATAAGGCTGTAACGTAACAAAATGTGGAAAAAGTAAAGGGGTCTGAATACTTTCCGAAGGCACTGTAATTTCACAGAATTTCGTAACAGATGATCTTGAGAAGAGTAAAAAATGTTTATTAGCAAAGAATTTAAATATACCAATAAAGCTAGAGAAGGAGAAGAAGGTGAAGAAGGTGAAGACATATCCAATGAAAAATGTGCAAATGCTAAATAAATCTAGTTTCTACTCATCCTGTTTGACCTCAGAGTCGGTTTGCCATGAACTTCACCACAGCAATGATGGTGCACAGGAGGAAGAGCACTGCATTAACAGTTTTCGGAAGGTAGAAGAGTGTTCTTTCCCATCTGTAGAAGAACAACATTGCTTTGAGGACATGACACTATGCAAATTGCAACCAGACAGTGTTAGTTGAAGACTGAGGCATACAGAAGGCATTTATTTTTTTATTTTAAAACAACACAATTTATTCAACCAATAATTAAAATAAATGACCTTTTTGCTTATTGAGTACCGACTAAAGAGGTGGTAGTGTTCACCTACCCTTGGGCTCCATCGTGTGTGTTGTTGACTGGGGCCTGAGAGGTGGAAGAGGACACAGCAGGAACTACAGTTGTGGGTGAGGTCAGAGAGATGTCTTGAGGGGTCAGCTTTTCTGTCAAGGTTCAACAATTTCTGTATTTCATTTATTAGTGTTTAAGTGACACAATTTCAGCGTGATATATCAATGTATCATGTATGCAAAATGACTTAAGTTGAATTCTGTGAATTTGAAAGACTAATTTCACTATATTTGGTTAAAACTGGTCTCTCATTACTTACTGATGATGGTGTCAGTCTGCGTTGTGGTCAGTTGATCGACAGTGGAGATGGTGATGGTGGAAGTGGGGGTAGGGGTGGTGGTGGAGGCAGGTGTGATACTCTGTGTTGTGGTCAGTTGATTGACAGTGATGTGAACAGGCATCTGTAGGTCACCTGTGGAACACCAGTACCAGCCAGTATCCCCCATATTCAATCCATTCAGAGTCACTGTTAAAATGTGTCTGTTGTTGTTATCAATGGTCTGCTGTGATGTCACTGATGTTCCATCTAAAATACCTGAATATCTTCCCACCAAGGGGACATAGTAGATACCCATCTTACACCACAACCACTTCTTAGCCACAGTGTTACTATAGTGACAACAGACAGTGACACTCCCTCCTTCAACTCCAGTCACCTCCTGTTGGTCCACATAGAGTCCTGGAGTACCTGAACACAGAGGTACAGACACAAATTCACCAAGGGAGAAGCAACGCATGTCATTTCATAGACAATGATGTACACTGAGTGTACAAAACATTAAGAACACCTGCTCTCTCCATGACATAGACTGACCAGGTGAATCCAGGTGAAAGCTAGTATCCTTTATTAATGTCACTTGTTAAATCCGCTTCAATCAGTGTAGATGAAGGAAAAGAGACAGGTTAAAGAAGGATTTTTAAGCCTTGAGCAAATTGAGACATGGATTGTGTATGTATGCCATTAAGAGGGTGAATGGGCAATAACAAATATTTAAGTGCCTTTGAACGGGGTATGGTAGTACGTGCCAGGCGCACCGGTTTGAGTGTGTCAAGAACTGCAACGCTGCTGGGTTTTTCACGCTCAACCGTTTCCCATGTGTATCAAGAATGGTCCACCACCCAAAGGATATCCAGCCAACTTCACACAACTGTGGGAAGCATTGGAGTCAACTGTCAGCGTCTGGGTGCAGTGGGGAAACGGAATCAGGCGCAGGACACAGAACTGAGAATAAATGGCTTTACTCGACTCCAAGTAAATATAGCAAACCCTCCACGCAGGGAAGAGCAAAAACAACAGCTCAACAGACGACGTAACAAAGAACAATCACGCACACACTCAGGAGGGAAAACAGAGGTAATATAGGGAAACTAATAAGCCTAATGAGTAACAGGTGTGAACAATACAGACAGAACTAGTGAGACACAGAAACATCGATCGGTGGCAGCTAGTACTGCGGTGACGACGACCGCCGAAGCCTGCCCGAACGAGGAGGAGGGGCAGCCTCGGCCGTATCTTTGACATCAACATGGGCCAGCATCTCTGTGGAACACATTTGACACCTTGTAGAGTCCATGCCCTGACGAATTGAGGCTGTTTTGAGGTCAAAATGTGGTGCAACTCAATATTAGGAAGGTTTTCCTAATGTTTTGTACACTCAGTGCATACAAACACTAGATTGCTGATGCTATGTATTGGCCAATGAGAGGCTTTGAAGCCACCGTCCGCCATATTGGTACTCCTCAGAAGGAGCGGTCTTCAATAGGAAGAATGGAATTCTACAGTATTTCAATTTAATGTCTCAAAGATAATTAATAAATCAGCATTTGGTTGTGATTTTGATTTCATTATGCATGGCTTATGAATGTGTTATGAAGTCCGTATGTAGAATCCCTTCATAATAAAGTGTTTCTGTTCTCCACAGTATAACAATGTAAACCCACAATGAAAACACACTCCATACATACATTGTATCTGCCTATATGTATAGCCATGTAAATGCATTGTATTTAGAGCCTTAAAACAGTCTTCCCCAAATCAATAGCTACATAGCTGTGTCATAATGAACAAATAAAAAAACAGTGTGATTGAGGAGAGGTATGGGGAGCTAACCTGTGGTAACTGACAGGTGCAAGTATGTATGTTGATCTCTTCCTGTAGTCTCCACAGCACACCAGTAATACCCAGAGTCCTCTGGCTGCAGATCAGTCATGGTAACAGAGAAGATTCTTCGGGTGACATCATCAGAGATTGACACCGTCCCAGATATCTTTGGTTGGTCTGTGCGTACTAGAGCAGAACAAGAATTCCAGTAATCTCCTTGACACCAGTATTTGACATATTCTATGTATCTCAGATTATAGCGACATGGGATGGTGATGGAGTTTCCTGTCTTCACAGACACCTTACTCACTGTGGATACACCGTACTCCCCTGCCTGGGTACCTGCAGACACAGCAACAGAAAACACATTTAGACTCAGTCCTTTCGGTCAACTGAAGGTGGTCTACCAATTACCCATTCAGGTGGACAAGGACAACAGTCGGAGTGAGTAGTGTACAAAATGGCTGGTATGGCAGGGATGAGTGTGGGCTGAATATGTAGGCTAGCTAATATTTTGTCTGACTTCAAGCATGAGACTTTTTCACTTCATAAAAACATTTTACCCTTACCTGAGAGTCTGGAGAAGAGGAGGAGGAGGAGGGAGAGATGAAGAGCCATGTGTGGTTTGTGTTTCTGTGTTATAGTACCTGTACACAAATGTATGTGTCAAGGACAGAGGCACCAAAGACAATGACTCCTATACACATCACTGTCTGTACCCCTCATTCTGCTTCTGTTAAAGTGAACATACCCCTGATTGGCTGGTAACAATACATTCTGTGGATCAGTCATTACAATTGATATGATTTGATTTATTCCAATTAATTGATTTCAATTCTTTATTTATGTACTTACTTGATGTATTTGTTCCCAATAAAGTTAGACCAATATCTCCACAGACCAGACCAAAAATCAGCTTCAAAGTAAACCCATGATTAGACTTCCAGTCTATGTGATTTTAAGGTGTTTTGCCAAAATCCAGATATGAACCCTCTCTGTCTTAAAAAGAATTAGACTAGAAAGGAATAGAAATAGAAACAATAAACGTTGTCCAGGAAATGAACCCTGGTCATAGACACAGCTCCAAACCACATTGTCCTGTAAGGTAGCGAATCAGCAGTAGCTCAGGAAGCTGCTGTACCACAAGACTACAGGTTTCAGGTTAACTCAATGCATTACATGTTGATAAAAGACTGCTTAGCTAAACTGTAGGGTTGGTTGGCAGCGGCTGGTATGGTGTCACCATTGGTTTATTTGACAAAAAGGTTGTTGGAGTTCCAGAATCCAGTGAGGAATATTTGCAGTGCGGGACAAAAACAGGAAAACCACACCAAAAAATTACAAATTTTGAAAAACACGAGACTAGACTTCAACTTGGTTTTCAGTCGATACCCATATGTCTTGGGCTCTAAACGTTACATGCTTCTGCATTAAAGGATCATTGCCGCGTTCACGTGCTGTCGGATTTCTTTGAAATTCCTAGTTCCGACTGGGAATTTTCACATGAAAAACCCTCCAAGTCGGAATTACAAGGGGAAACCGAGAAAATGTTGCTGCCCGAGTTGTCAAGTTGTCAAGTTTCACCACTGACCTTTTAACCTTTTCAACCAAAGGATGACAACAAATACGTTTTTGACCACTACAGCCTCATCAGTATGTATAATGTAGCTAGTTTGACCATATTGTCAATGTTAAGTATGCTAGCTAAACTCTTATTAGTTGAAGAATTGTTCCGACCAAATCACTAAAAAGCACATGAATGAAACAAAGTTGTATTTCCGACACCACAACTAGGAAATAGGAAGTTCTGATGAGCACGTGAATGCAGCATTTCATGGTCGTCACTAGCTTCCATAGCCACAAAGTCATAAACCCCACCCATTTCTACAATTGATGTTCTTAAAATTATATTTTGAACCTAACCTTAACCCTAACCTAACCACACTGCTAACCTTATGCCTAACCTTAAATAAAATGTTGACTTTGTGGCTGTGGAATCTGACTCGGTGGCTATGGAAGCTAGTGGAATCTGCTTATCATGGTCTGCCCGCGACTCCAGGTCCGGGACGAGCTCTACCCCAGCCTATAAATTGCCATAGCCCCTCCTACGGAAACAATCAAATTCAATAAAGAAACTATACATTCAAAATTGCTAAAAATATTCTAAAAAACATAATAAAAGGTGCCATAAATTAATCAAAGTAAATGTTTACAGAAACCAACTTAAGGTACTTAAACAGTAACATATGATAAATGCCCCACTGTTCATCAATTCCCCTGCCCTGTACTTTAACAGATTTGGTTTGAACCCCGGGAACCCCTCCACAATTGTCCTTTGACTCTCCACTCGGGTTAATAATTCATTTTGGGCAGACGGAGACCAGGACACGTGAATGTTCAATGGCGACCACAAACAGTTCTGATTTTGTATATAGGTTCAGAACCTTTATGAAACAGCAGAGTTGAAAAATATATAGCAAATATAAATCAAAACTGGATGGTCTTCAGAGATAGATAGGATGGGTTGAGGGTAGCTGAAGGATGGGACTAAAAACAAACAAAAGAGAGCTATTGTAAAATATACTGTGTCCGTAAAATGTATATAGTTTGTATAAGCTGGAAGTAGAAGCTTAAGTGTTGTTGTCCCTTAGTTTACTGGAAAGAGGAGACAGAGGGCTGTGAGACAGAGGTTTAATCCTTGATACATGAAAAGAGGGATGTATACGGAGGGTGAGGGGCTAAGAGTCTTAGAGATGGGGAAAGGGCCGATATAACGGGGTGAAAGTTTGCGGAACTCCACCCGGAGGGGCAGATCCCGAGTGGTCAGCCATACCCTCTGCCCGAGACGACAATGGGGAGCCGGGGTCCGATGGCGGTCCGCCTGTCGTCCATACCTGGAGAAGAGCATGCCGGGCTCTCTTCCAGGTACGGCGACAGTGGCGGATGGACATCTGGGCCGAGGGTATGCTGACCTTGTCCTCTTGCTCAGGGAAGAGCGGGGGCCGATATCCCATCGAACACCCGAAAGGCGAGAGACCAGTGACTGACCAGGGAAGGTTGTTGCGGGCATACAGTGGGGAAAGAATGTATTTAGTCAGCCACCAATTGTGCAAGTTCTCCCACTTAAAAAGATGAGAGAGGCCTGTAATTTTCATCATAGGTACACGTCAACTATGACAGACAAATTGAGATTTTTTTTCTCCAGAAAATCACATTGTAGGATTTGTAATGAATTTATTTGCAAATTATGGTGGAAAATAAGTATTTGGTCACCTACAAACAAGCAAGATTTCTGGCTCTCACAGACCTGTAACTTCTTCTTTAAGAGGCTCCTCTGTCCTCCACTCGTTACCTGTATTAATGGCACCTGTTTGAACTTGTTATCAGTATAAAAGACAACTGTCCACAACCTCAAACAGTCACACTCCAAACTCCACTATGGCCAAGACCAAAGAGCTGTCAAAGGACACCAGAAACACAATTGTAGACCTGCACCAGGCTGGGAAGACTGAATCTGCAATAGGTAAGCAGCTTGGTTTGAAGAAATCAACTGTGCGAGCAATTATTAGGAAATGGAAGACATACAAGACCACTGATAATCTCCCTCGATCTGCGGCTCCACGCAAGATCTCACCCCGTGGGGTCAAAATGATCACAAGAACAGTGAACAAAAATCCCAGAACCACACGGGGGGACCTAGTGAATGACCTGCAGAGAGCTGGGACCAAAGTAACAAAGCCTACCATAAGTAACACACTACGCCGCCAGGGACTCAAATCCTGCAGTGCCAGACGTGTCCCCCTGCTTAAGCCAGTATATGTCCAGGCCCATCTGAAGTTTGCTAGAGTGCATTTGGATGATCCAGAAGAGGATTGGGAGAATGTCATATGGTCAGATGAAACCAAAATAGAACTTTTTGGTAAAAACTCAACTCGTCGTGTTTGGAGGACAAAGAATGCTGAGTTGCATCCAAAGAACACCATACCTACTTTGAAGCATGGGGGTGGAAACATCATGCTTTGGGGCTGTTTTTCTGCAAAGGGACCAGGACCACTGATCCGTGTAAAGGAAAGATGAATGGAGCCATGTATCGTGAGATTTTGAGTGAAAACCTCCTTCCATCAGCAAGGGCATTGAAGATGAAACGTGGCTGCGTCTTTCAGCATGACAATGACCCCAAACACACCGCCCGGGCAATGAAGGAGTGGCTTCGTAAGAAGCATTTCAAGGTCCTGGAGTGGCCTAGCCAGTCTCCAGATCTCAACCCCATAGAAAATCAGTTGAAAGTCTGAGTTGAAAGTCCGTGTTGCCCAGCGACAGCCCCAAAACATCACTGCTCTAGAGGAGATCTGCATGGAGGAATGGGCCAAAATACCAGCAACAGTGTGTGAAAACCTTGTGAAGACTTACAGAAAACGTTTGACCTGTGTCATTGCCAACAAAGGGTATGTAACAAAGTATTGAGAAACTTTTGTTATTGACCAAATACTTATTTTCCACCATATTTTGCAAATAAATTCATAAAAAATCCTACAATGTGATTTTCTGGATTTTTTTTCTCTTATTTTGTGTGTCATAGTTGATGTGTACCTATGATGAAAATTACAGGCCTCTCTCATCTATTTAAGTGGGAGAACTTGCACAATTGGTGGCTGACTAAATACTTTTTCCCCCCACTGTATTCCACCCACAAGAGTTGCTGGCTCCAGGAGGTGGGGTTGGCAGAGACGAGGCAACGAAGAGTCGTCTCCAGATCCTGATTGGCTCCCTCCGACTGGCCGTTAGATTGGGGGTGAAAACAGGAGGACAGGCTGGCCGATGCCCCAATGAGGGTGCAGAACGCCTTCCAGAACGAAAACAGAGGACCGCGATCGGAGACCACCGGAAGTCCATGGATCCGGAAGACGTGCTGCACCATGAGCTGGGCCATTTCCTTGGCTGAGGGTGACTTGGGAAGGGGAATGAAGTGGGCGGCTTTGGAAAACCTATCCACCAACGTGAGGATAGTGGTTTTGCCATCTGATGGAGGGAGACCCTTGACGAAGTCCAGGGATATATGGGACCTGGTGCGGTGAGGAACGGGAAGAGGTTGAAGGAGGCCAGCCGGAGCTTGCCTTAGAATTTTATTCTGAGTACACACAGTGCAGGCGGTGATGAACATGGAGACGTCATGAACCAAGGTGGGCCACAAAAAAGGTAGTCGTACAAAGGTCAGGGTCCGACGGGAGCCAGGATGGCTGGCCAGTCGGGAGGGATGAGCCCATTCCAGAACTGGGGAACAGGCAGAGTCCGGGACAAACATCTGGGTAACCGGACCCCCTCCCCGGGGTCCGGCTGGGAACACTGCGCCTCACGGACCTGGTACTCTATACCCCAGACGAATGCAGCCGCGAGACAAGAGTTAGGGTAGGGCGGTCTCAGGATCCATTGGTGTAGCAGAGGGGCTATAGAGGCGTGAAAGCTCATCCGGCTTCACATTCTTGGATCCCGGGCTGAAGGAGATGGTGAAGTTGAACCGAGTGAATAGCAGGGCCTGTCGAGATTGCCTGGAGTTGAGGCGCTTGGCGGTGTGGAGATATTCCAGGTTCTTGTGATCCATCCACACTATGAAAGGGTGTTCCTTCCTCTCTAACCAGTGCCTCCACTCCTCTAACGCCATCTTAACCGTGAAGAGTTCTCGGTTACCCGCGTTGTAATTCCTTTCAGTGGTGTTGAGACGATGGGAGAAGAAAGTGCAGGGATGCAACATTTGGTCTTGGGCCGAACGCTGGGACAGGACAGACCCCAATCTGATGTCCAAGGCGTCGACCTCCAACACGAACTGCCGGGACTGATCCGGATGGATTAGGATGGGGGCGGTTGTGAATCGGTGCTTGAGGTCCAAGAACGCCCGGTCTGCAGCTGGAGACCACGTGATCGGGACCTTGGGAGAGGTGAGTGCTGAAAAACATGGAGGACATGTTCTTGAGCCAAGCGGGAAAAAACGAGAATGTCATTGAGGTAGACGAACACGAACTGGTTCAACATGTCACGGAGAACATTGTAAACCAGGGCCTGGAACACTGCAGGAGCGTTGGTCCGTCTGAATGGCATAACAAGGTATTCGTAGTGCCTGCTAGCCGTGTTAAAGGATGTCTTCCACTCGTCCCCTTCCCGTATCCTTACCAGATGGTAGCCCCCTGGAGAGACTCAAAAGCCGAGGCGATGAGGTGAAGTGGGTAACGGTTTTTAACCGTGATGTCATTCAGGCCCCGGTAGTCGATACGCAGGCGCAAGGTTTTGTCCTTCTTCTCCACAAAGAAAAACCCTGTGCCGGCGGGGGAGGCAGAATGACGGATACACCCTGCAGCCAGGGAGTCCTCAATGTATTTTTCCATCGCCTTGGTCTCCGGACCCGACAGGGAATAGAGCCACCCCTGAGGCGGTGCAGTGCCCGGGAGAAGGTCAATTGCGCAGTCATAGGGCCGAAGCGGAGGAAGTGAGGTGGCACGGGCCTTGCTGAAAACCTCCCGGATGTCCTGGTATTCCATGGGAATGGCGAAAAGGTCCGAGACTTTACCCAAGTCTGCAGGAAGACGTCCCAGGGCATGCTGCGCCTACTTCAGGCATTGAGCATGGCAGAATGCGGTCCAACCATTGATCGAACCCACAGTCCAGTCCACAAGGGGATTGTGTCTTTGGAGCCATGAAAACCCCAACACAACGGGTACCTGAGGGGATTCGATAAGTAGAAACTGGATCGTCTCGCGTTGGTTGCCTGACACTCGCAGGTTGATAGGAACCATGTTGTGGGTGACTCTGCCAATAGAACGCTCATCCAGCGCTCCGACGTCCATGGGAATGGAGAGGGTTTGAGTGGGGATTCCCAACTCTGACACCAGGGTAGCGTCCATAAAACTCTTGTCGGCCCCAGAGTCAATGAGAACCGGGAGAGATTTGGACCGGTCACCGCACAGCAAGATGGCATGGAGAGGGGTACGAGTAATGGGAGACTGGACATTCTTCGTAATGGCCACCAGTGTACTCATACCTCCTGATGAGCCGGGTCTTTTTACAGGACAGGTAGAAATATAATGACAGCCCTATGTGTTCAGTCTGTGTAACCATTCGGCAGGAGACAATCTAGCTCTGCCAAGTTGCATAGGCGAGTCGGCAACCCTCTGTGATTTCTGAGAGAACTCGGGTGACATCGGATTCACTCGGAAGTGTAGACTTTGGAGATTTCCGGGATTCCTTGGAGGCGAGGTGGAAATTGAGGACGTGCGAGGGCAACCGGAACAGAAGATGAGGGAGTACTGGGAGAGAAAAGCTTAGCAGGTTCCAGAATCTCCAGCATAGCGCTCCGGAGGTAAGCATGGTTCTCGGGACACCGGGGTAGGCTGGGAAGAAATGCCGCTGGTGGCGGGGTTGCTGAGAGTCTGGGGGATTAAAGTAGTGGCTGCTGCCTAATAGACAATCTGCTGACTTTCTCCGGCAATGTATGGAAAGCACAGCCGTGGCGTTCAGCCAAGGTCTGGAATCCTTCCATAAGGTTGTGAAGTAACTCCTCGTGTCTTGCAATGGTGGCTCAGTGGGAGGAGACGGCGTCGCAGAGCTTGTCCGAGTCTGCTGGGTAAGCCAGTTTGTACTATCAGGAATCAGGATAAGACCCATATGCAAACAGTTCAAATCATAGATGTTTATTACAAAACAGTGGGCAGGCAAACGACAGGTCAAGGGCAGGCAGAGGTCAGTAATCCAGGGCAGAGTCAATAAGGTAGAGAACGGCAGGCAGGCTCAGGGTCAGGTCAGGCAGAGGTTTGTAAACCAGGTCAGAGTCAGATAGGTCCAGGACAGCAGGCATGCTCGGAGTCAGGACAGGTAGAATAGGTCAGAACCGGGAGAACTAGAAAACAGGGACTAGAGAGAATAGAAGTACGGGAAAAACACGCTGGTAGGCTTGACGAAACAAGACAAACTGGCAACAGACAAACAGAAAACAGGTAGAAATGCACAGGGGATACTGGGGAAAATGGGCTACACCTGGAGGGGGATGGAGACAAGCACAAGACAGGTGAAACAGAGCAGGGTGTGTTGTGGAAAATAACCACTATACTTTATTACAAATAAGGTCTTACAGAGTTTTTGTTGCATCAAGAAATGACTTCATTAAAGTTTTCAACAAAGCCGATACCAGTCTGCAGAGGGGCACACATCCTTAAGGTCTCCCTCCATCTTATATAGTCCTCTTCAGTTTTCCTGCTCTTTTATTCCTCCGACCACTTCCTTTGTCCCTGAGGACGGCTGAACTATTACTCCAACCAATCACCCACTCCCCTGTCTTGCATGACAAGGCCCTAAATTACACAAACCTCACCTCCTCATGCTGTAATCAATCAAGAAGATACCAAGGAGACAAAGGTCTAGCCCAAACTCTATTCAACCCTGGTGTATGCTCCCTTCACTGTGTTTGAAGAGAGAGACAAAAACAAACGGCCCAATTCAGTTAGCCACAAAGAATGTTAACTATATGTTCATGATTAACTCAATTTTATCTGATAATCCATTAAAAATACACATCAGGTGTGACAGATGTCCATTGTGCAATATAGACAGTATAGTACATTTTATTATCGCAGTACAGTAGTTATTATACATAGTAGCTACTATACTATACTATCTATACTTTTGATCATGATTAGTTACAGGCATAGGACAATTAATTAGGTGAGAGAAATAAGATGATGATGTAAAAAACAAGTGACAAGGGGAAAGGTGGATGGAAAATAACATATAACAGATATGTGGTAACAATGAAAACTAACACAGCAGACTGTCTTCAGTAGTTTATGGACACAAAAGGATAGAGGGGTCTTTCTGGCGTGGGTTAAGAGGTATGACAGAAGCATATTGGAGGCAGATAGATGTTGTGACACAGGAGAGGGGAGTGGACTGTCCTTCCAGGATAAGGACTCCACCAACGTCACTCAGTCAGTCACTGCTGTGCTGCTGCTGCCCTCTGCTGGAGAGAACGTGTAACATTTAGTCACAATCACTGTGGTGACATTTCCAATAGATAGAGATCTAGAATCATCTTCCCCTCCCCCAATCCTAACCTTAACCTTTAGTGGGATTTAAAAAAAAAATCTGACCCAAGATCAGCATCTAGGGGCAACTTCACCCTAAACCCAGGCACACTCCACACTGTAATGTTATGGATACACACTGAAAACAATGAGGTTAGCTGGCCACAACGTGATTATACAGTTTTTCATACAGCAAACTAAAAAGACTAAGAAAGATTTGTGTGATTAAAGAGTGACGTTTACAACACATAGCAATGTGGTGTTGTCTGTATCTTTGTTGAGAGATCAGCATCATCTGGTACAACAGACAGAGGAGACACCAACACTGACCTGTGTGGTCACCTGTAGAGCTAGTGAGCTGTAGACCACATTATCATCTGGTTCTGCTGCCTACAGAGGAGGAACAGGTAGAGAGGTGAACAGGGACAGTTCTGTTATAATGGAGAGTACAGTTTGAAACACAGTTCTCTGTGAAAGACAGTTGTAATCGTGATATGTGACATAAAGGTGATATATTATGCCTATGGGTATAATGGTGACATAACCATGACTATATTAACACTGAGGAAACAATCACCTACTGTTGTTTCTGATAACATAATACTAGCTGTGGCTAATCAACAGAGCAGCTTTACCTTGGCCTGTACTTTTAGTTGAGCCTTGTGCTGGGGGATGACAGTGCTGTATGTGACATCATCATTATCTTCAGGAAATGGGGCCTGCTGATAGAGAGAGACCCAGATAACAAAAACATATTGTTGTATTGTTATAGTGTACATTTATCTATTGCTTGTTCCAAGAAAGAAAATGAAACTGTAAATACAATTGTTTTCTAAAACAGATGCAAATTTGCCAAGGCTATGACGTTTTATGAGTAACATCCATAATGTTGTCTAAGACCAATGATGCATGTAGCCATATGTTGACCTTCTGTTCTGTCCTGAACTGATCAGGCATCACAGTGCTGTACATCACGTCATGGTGGCTCTCTGGCTTTGGACCCTGAGAAATGGACAGGACAGAAGGTAAACATATGGCGACATGCATAGTGTGTGGAAATCAACGGGAGAGGTTGTGTTTTCTCTAGCAGGAGGTAAGCTTGGCTTCTTATATGGTGTTGAGTAAAGCTTAAACCATGTATTTAGATTGTAGGTAGGTATTGTAGTTAGGTATTATAGGTAGTTTACTTAGGTAGTTATTGTAGGTTATTGTAGGTAATTATTGTAGGTAAGTATTGTATTCGGCGGACCCCAGCGAAGCACGAGGCTAGCTAACCCACTACTTGGACCAACAAAGCTAGCTAGCTAGCGGGTAGCTACTGGTAACTTTTAGCAACTGTGGTTAGTTGTTTCCAATGTTATTTCACGCTTAAGAGTACCTGTAATTGAGCCAGCTAGCTACCTACCATTCAGCTGTTTTTCTAACCTCATTATCCGAGGCATTAACGTTAGGTGGTTGGTAGCTGCTGTACTTAATTACAGCTACTGATTGCAGTCTGCCACCCAGACAGCTGGCGTCGGGTAAGTTTGGCTTTATACATAGCTTGGGCTTTGTCGAGTAAGGCTTAAACTATGTATTTAGATTGTAGTTAGGTATTATAGGTAGGCATCGTGGGCTGTATATTACTAGGTATTATAGGTAGGCATCGTGGGCTGTTGTGGGTAGTTGTTGTATGTAGTTATTGTAGGTTACTTTTGTATTTGGCGGTGCGGCGGTGCCGGGTGTAGCACGAAGCTGGCTAGCTAACTCACCTCCTGGACTAGTTGGAGTAGCTATTAGCAACGGTAGCAACTAAATACAATATCCTTTTAGCCAGCTACATTCGTTCGCAGCGACGCCGTTTTTCAAACAAAGTCAACACAGCAGCCATTGCTAGCTAGCCAACACTACCAGCTAGCTGTACTGTGGTAGCTATATTTGTGCTAGCTAGCCAACGTTTAATTATTGCTGCGTTATGAAAGAACTAGACACGGACACAAATTATCTGTTTAGTGTGTTAACACACTATTGGTAGTTTGTTGTAACCAAGTATTGGTGCTAAACTGTGTGTTATTGGATGCTAGCATGCTAGTTAGCTATGGCGTCATAGTTAGCTAGCTGAATAAAGTAAGTTGGGTCTATTCCTTGAAACATTGAACCGCTGTAGTTTACAACAATTCTAATTTCTAAAGTGGAAGTTGGGAGAGTTTTATTCGGGTGGTTCAGTGAAACAATTATAGTTTCTGAGGTGGAAGTTGGGAGAGTTATATTTTTTTGGTAATGGAGGCCCTGCTCTCTCCTTTCCCAGATGTTTAGTTCATTTCATTCCGATCTCCTCTGCATTATTGTAGCCATCTGCTACAGCCTGTCAACTATGCCTCTGCCTATCCCTGTTCTCTCCTCTCCGCACAGGCTACCCAAACGCCTCACACCGCGTGGCTGCTGCCTCTCTAACCTGGTGGTCCCTGCACGCACCACACACCTGGAGTTCCAGGTCTCAGGCAGCCTCTGGAACTGCCGTTCTGCTGCCAACAAGGCTGACTTCATCCCAGCCTATGCTACCCTCCAGTCCCTCGACTTCCTGGCGCTGACGGAAACATGGATTACCACTGAAAACACTGCTACTCCTACTGCTCTCTCCTCGTCTGACCATGTGTTCTCGCATACCACGAGAGCATCTGGTCAGAGGGGTGGTGGCACAGGAATCCTCATCTCTCCCAAGTGGTCATTCTCAATTTTTCCCCTAACCCATCTGTCTATCTCCTCATTTGAATTCCACGCTGTCACAGTCACTAGCCCATTTAAGCTTAATATCCTTGTCATCTATCGCCCTCCAGGTTCCCTTGGAGAGTTCATCAATGAGCTTGACGCCTTGATAAGTTCCTTTCCTGAGGATGGCTCACCCTTCACAGTTTTGGGGGATTTCAACCTCCCTACGTCTACGTCTACATTTGACTCATTTCTCTCTGCCTCCTTCTTTCCACTCCTCTCCTCTTTTGACCTCACCCTCTCACCGTCCCCCCCTACTCACAAGGCAGGCAATACGCTTGACTTTATCTTTACTAGATGTTGCTCTTCTACTAATCTCACTGCAACTCCCCTCCATGTCTCCGACCACTACTTTGTATCCTTTTCTCTCTCGCTCTCCTCCAACACTACTCACTCTGCCCCTACACAGATGGTAACGTGCCGCCGCAACCTTCGCTCTCTCTCTCCCACTACTCTCTCCTCTTCCATCCTATCATCTCTTCCCTCTGCTCAATCCTTCTCCCTCCTATCTCCTGATTCTGCCTCCTCAACCCTCCTCTCCTCCCTTTCTGCATCCTTTGACTCCCTGTGTCCCCTATCCTCCCGGCCGGCTCGGTCCTCCCCTCCAGCTCCGTGGCTTGATGACTCATTGCGAGCTCACAGAACAGAGTTCCGGGCAGCTGAGCGGAAATGGAAGAAAACTAAAATCCCTGCCGACCTGGCATCTTTTCACTCCCTCCTCTCTACATTTTCTTCATCTGTTTCTGCTGCTAAGGCCACTTTCTACCACTCTAAATTCCAAGCATCTGCCTCTAACCCTAGGAAGCTCTTTGCCACATTCTCCTCACTGCTGAATCCTCCCCCCCACCCCCCCCCCCTCCTCCCTCTCTGTGGATGACTTCGTAAACCACTTTGAAAAGAAGGTTGACGACATCCGATCCTCGTTTGTTAAGTCTAATGACATTGCTGGTCCTGCTCACACTGCCCTACCCTATGCTTTGACTTCTTTCTCCCCTCTCTCTCCAGATAAAATCTTGCGACTAGTGACTGCAGGCCGCCCAACAACCTGCCCGCTTGACCCCATCCCCTCCTTTCTTCTACAGACCATCTCTGGTGACCTTCTCCCCTACCTCACCTCGCTGATCAACTCATCCTTGACCGCTGGCTATGTCCCTTCCGTCTTCAAGAGAGCGAGAGTTGCACCCCTTCTCAAAAAACCAACACTCGATCCCACTGATGTCAACAACTACAGACCAGTATCCCTTCTTTCTTTTCTTTCCAAAACTATTGAGCGTGCCGTCTTTAGCCAACTCTCTTGCTATCTCTCTCAGAATGACCTTCTTGATCCAAACCAGTCAGGTTTCAGGACTGGTCATTCAACTGAGACTGCTCTTCTCTGTGTCATGGAGGCTCTCCGCACTGCTAAAGCTAACTCTCTCTCCTCTGCTCTTGTCCTTCTAGACCTGTCTGCTGCCTTTGATACTGTGAACCATCAGATCCTCCTCTCCACCCTCTCCGAGCTGGGCATCTCCGGCGCGGCTCACTCCTGGATTGCGTCCTACCTGACCGGTTGCTCCTACCAAGTGGCGTGGCGAGAAGCTGTCTCCGCACCACGTGCTCTCACCACTGGTGTCCCCCAGGGCTCAGTTCTAGGCCCTCTCCTTTTCTCCCTATACACCAAGTCACTTGGCTCTGTCATATCCTCACATGGCCTCTCCTATCATTGCTACGCTGACGATACACAACTAATCTTCTCCTTTCCCCCTTCTGATAACCAGGTGGCGAATCGCATCTCTGCATGTCTGGCAGACATATCAGTATGGATGACGGATCACCACCTCAAGCTGAACCCTGGCAAGACGGAGCTGCTCTTCCTCCCGGGGAAGGACTGCCCGTTCCATGATCTTGCCATCACGGTTGACAACTCCGTTGTGTCCTCCTCCCAGAGTGCGAAGAGCCTTGGCGTGACCCTGGACAACACCCTGTCGTTCTCCGCTAACATCAAGGCGGTGACCCGATCCTGCAGGTTCATGCTCTACAACATTCGGAGAGTACGACCCTGCCTTACACAGGAAGCGGCACAGGTCCTAATCCAGGCACTTGTCATCTCCCGTCTGGATTACTGCAACTCGTTGTTGGCTGGGCTCCCTGCCTGTGCCATTAAACCCCTACAACTCATCCAGAATGCCGCAGCCCGTCTGGTGTTCAACCTTCCCAAGTTCTCTCACGTCACCCCCCTCCTCCGCACACTCCACTGGCTTCCAGTTGAAGCTCGCATCCGTTACAAGACCATGGTGCTTGCCTATGGAGCAGTGAGGGGAACGGCACCTCCGTACCTTCAGGCTCTGATCAGTCCCTACACCCAAACGAGGGCATTGCGTTCATCCACCTCTGGCATGCTGGCTCCCCTTCCTCTGCGGAAGCATAGTTCCCGCTCAGCCCAGTCAAAACTGTTCGCTGCTCTGGCACCCCAATGGTGGAACAAGCTCCCTCACGACGCCAGGACAGCGGAGTCACTCACCACCTTCCGGAGACATTTTAAACCCCACCTCTTTAAGGAATACCTGGGATAGGATAAAGTAATCCTTCTACCCCCCCCCCCCCCAAAAAAAAAAAATAATAAAAATAAATAAATATTGTAAAGTGGTTATCCCACTAGCTATAGGGTGAATGCACCAATTTGTAAGTCACTCTGAATAAGAGCATCTGCTAAATGACGTAAATGTAAATGTAAATGCATAGGAATACAGAGTATAGGAACTTCAGATACTCAGCTCAACACTGCAGGGATTGAAAATCACAGTCTACTTGAATCACAGTCTACTTGAATCACAGTCTACTTGAACAGAGCAATACTCAATCATGAGGCATCAAAGCCAAAGGAACTGAATAATATTAAGAAATGCTATTGATGGAAGGAAAGTAGTGTTGAAACCTACCAAAAAACAATTAGGCAACAACAAATTCAATCCATTCTAGACAACTTCCTGGACAAAACGTTCCACTGTAATAGTGTAAACTTGGCAGTAGAAAACCTAAACAGTATATTTGACCTCTCAACTTCCCTATCAAATCTAAAAATCTCTAATTGAAAACCAAAGAAAAGTAACAACAGTGATAAATGGTTTGATGAAGAATGCAAAAACATAAGAAAGAAATTGAGAAACCTATCCAACCAAAAACATAGAGACCCAGAAAACCTGAGCCTACGCCTTCACTATGGTAAATCACTAAAACAATACAGAAATACACTACGGAAAAATAAGGAGCAGCATGTCAGAAATCAGCTCAATGTAATTGAAGAATCCATAGACTCTAACCACTTCTGGGAAAATTGGAAAACACTAAACAAACAACAACACGAAGAGCTATCTATCCAAAACTGAGATGTGTGGGTAAACCACTTCTCCAATCTTTTTGGCCCTATAACAGAGAACAAACAGCAAAAAAATATACATTATCAAATGCAAATCTTAGAATCAACTATTAAAGAATACCAGAACCCACTGGATTCTCCAATTACATTGAATGAACTACAGGACAAAATACAAACCCTCCAACCCAAAAAGGCCTGAGGTGTTGATGGTATCCTCAATGAAATGATAAAATATACAGACCACAAATTTCAATTAGCTATACTTAAACTCTTTAACATCATCCTTAGTTCTGGCATCTTCCCCAATATTTGGAACCAAGGACTGATCACCCCAATCCACAAAAGTGGAGACAAATTTGACCCCAATAACTACCGTGGGATATGCGTCAACAGCATCCTTGGGAAAATCCTCTTCATTATCATTAACAGCAGACTAGTTCATTTCCTCAGTGAAAACAATGTACTGAGCAAATGTCAAATTGGCTTTTTACCAAATTACCGTACGACAGACCACGTATTCACCCTGCACACCCTAATTGACAAACAAACAAACCAAAACAAAGGCAAAGTCTTCTCATGCTTTGTTGATTTCAAAAATGCTTTTGACTCAATTTGGCATGAGGGTCTGCTATACAAATTGATGGAAAGTGGGGTTGGGGGAAAAACATACGACATTATAAAATCCATGTACACAAACAACAAGTGTGCGGTTAAAATTGGCAAAAAACACACACATTTCTTTCCACAGGGCTGTGGGGTGAGACAGGGATGCAGTTTAAGCCCCACCCTCTTCAACATATATATCAACGAATTGGCGAGGGCACTAGAACAATCTGCAGCACCCGGCCTCACCCTACTAGAATCTGAAGTAAAATGTCTACTGTTTGCTGATGATCTGGTGCTTCTGTTGCCAACCAAGGAGGGCCTACAGCAGCACCTAGATCTTCTGCACAGATTCTGTCAGACCTGGGCCCTGACAGTAAATCTCAGTAAGACAAAAATAATGGTGTTCCAAAAAAGGTCCAGTTGCCAGGACCACAAATACAAAATCCATCTAGACACCGTTGCCCTAGAGCACACAAAAAACTATACATACCTCGGCCTAAACATCAGCGCCACAGGTAACTCCCACAAAGCTGTGAACGATCTGAGAGACAAGGCAAGAAGGGCCTTCTATGCAATCAAAAGGAACATACAATTTGACATACCAATTAGAATCTGGCTAAAAATACTTGAATCAGTTATAGAACCCATTGCCTTTTATGGTTGTGAGGTCTGGGGTCCGCTCACCAACCAATAATTCACAAAATGGGACAGACACCAAATTGAGACTCTGCATGCAGAATTCTGCAAAAACATCCTCTGTGTACAACGTAAAACACCAAATAATGCATACAGAGCAGAATTAGGCCAATACCCGCTAATTATCAAAATCCAGAAAAGAGCCGTTAAATTCTATAACCACTTAAAAGCAAGCGATTCCCAAAACTTCCTTAACAAAGCCATCACCTACAGAGAGATGAACTTGGAGAAGAGTCCCCTAAGTAAGCTGGCTCTGGGGCTCTGTTCACAAACACAAACAGACCCCACAGAGCCCCAAGACAACAACAACAACAACAACAACAACAACAACACAATTAGACCCAACCAAATCATGAGAAAACAAAAAGAGAATTACTTGACACATTGGAAAGAACAAACAAAAAAACAGCGCAAACTAGAATGCTATTTGGCCCTAAACAGAGAGTACACAGTGG